>NC_056739.1:1967588826-1967781326 GCF_019279795.1 Protopterus annectens
CCCTAGTTAAGTTACTTACTACAACAAGGCAAGTTTGTATGGTTGTGTGAGATATCTGTGAGAGATCTTTCCTGTCAAGTTCTGGAAAACAAACTGCTGCTGTGAGAGTTCTGTCCTATCTCTCACTAATATCTAAAGAATCATTTCAGTGCTGGTTATAGAATGACATCACATCTGGTCACCTGACACTGGTACAATACATACCCAGAGCTTTGCTAAGATCTGTTGCAGCATCTGAAAGCTACAAAACCACTTTAAAAACTTCCACCCTTAGAGGGTAACAATTAGTTCACCCCTAAGGATAATATAGTAAGATTCCTAGTCCTGGTTTTCCCAGACATCTTTGTCTCTGGCTGCATCTAGGCCTGTAAGATAAAATCTTTTTGGCCTAAACCAACCCATTTAATTTTCAATCAATTTTTTTCAAAATTAGCTGGACTGAGATTTATCTCTTCCATTCCAGAATTCTCTGTTAAAACATATACAATTAATCAGTTATAATAATACTGTCTGACATGCATGTATATCTCTTTTCCGTCCAGCAGGACCCACTGGTGATGCATTTTTAATACAAGCATCTTTACAAATACATTTTTAAAACATGCATCTGTACAAATCAGTGTGATAGTCAAATGACATAAAATTCTTTACAAAACTCCAGCTAGCTATGCTGGCATATGTTACATATGCACTGCCCTACTCTCCCTGGCACATATGGCACTACCTCATATCATCACATACACATTTTTATTTCATTAGCTGAAATATTTTACTTGTATCTCCTGCTTGTTTACAAGCATTGATTTTTCTTTAAAATGTTAACTATCATGTACATATTTTGAATTGGGTGTGACATATTATTTTTTCTGCCGATGAACAATTCTAAATGGCATTTGTGATCAGATTACTATTTATGCACATTATTTCTGCTTAATTCCAGCTCTGATTTTGTCCTAACACTCAGCTGGTTTAGATTCTCCAGGAACAAATTACAAATAAACTTTAAGGGCGTCTTAGACCTTTATAACTTGGTGTATGGCATACAAGGCATTGCATTTAAAATGTTGTTTTAGTTAAGCACTTAATAAAGACTGAAATAGTCATGTTATCTCCACCGCTCTACCAGAAACCCCTTTACTCTGATTTTACATCATGTCACAGTAGACTGCTCAACAAAGTTATTTCTAACATGGCCTGACAAAATGTTGAAAGAACCTTTAATGCTCCTAAAGCACTGATAAGTACTACACATTTAAATTTATTCTTAAGATGTTTTACTCCTCTGACTTTTATTGTTGTAGCAGCATTTTCTGATAAGCTACATCAATTTTTATTAGTACTATGCTGCAATGGAAAGTTTTAAGTAAGTAAGATCACTGTTCTTGCTCTGCAAAGGTCTGCCATATTTCTTGCTATTATACATGCTATCTGAATGAACATATCCTGCTCACTGTTGTACACGTTTTTGTACTTAATTTTGCTTATAAGTTTATATTTTATTTTCCTGTTGTTTTATTGGTACAGCCTACTTACCTGAAACATATAACTAGCTAGGTAAATAGTAAGCTATCAAGATAAACACAGACAAACAGATTGATAGCTAGAGATAGGCAGGCAGACATACAAATAGACATGAAATAGATTTATGGCAAGTTTCAAAAATCTAGCAGTAGGGTGTAGTTGAGTTAGCCTCGATGGAAAAAAGCTGGTTGATTCAGAAAACCACTGCTCACTGTAAACAGCCTGTAACTCTGCAATTGTTGCATATACTAAGCATATCCCAATCTCACAGCTCAGAAATGTTCTCATACAATGCTGTCTACTGTGCATTCTGCATAGACTGTATAGGGAACATAGTTCAGATGTTGCAGTAGTTACTGTGCCGCTACAGTGAAAGGCTGACAATATTCCCAATATTTCACGTAATTTAAAATACATGACAAATACCAAATTCTTCATACAGCCATGACTTCAGACTGGCATCAATGTTTTGCTATACCAGTGGATCAGGGTTAACAAAGCTCATCAAACGGAGTAATTAACTTTTTATGCATCATCATTTCAGAGCCCTTTTTCTGAGCCACTTTTCATTGTTATGAACACAGTGAATAATTTGATGCAGTCTAATGCCAAGCTAATCAGCATTTTTCCTCATGTGTAATGCAATGATGTATATGAAATGGCATGTTCTAGCTATTATTCCTGCAACTAATTTAAATGAAGCAATGGAATGCTCCAGTATAAGTCAACACAGGATCTGCTAGCTTAACTTTTATCTGTAAATACTGAATAATGCTTCTGTTTTTCTTTCTAGATGAAACTGTGCTGAAATAGCTTTTTGCTAAGTTGTTTTCTGGTTTTGTTCAAGTCAGCAAAAAATATTTTTTATGACTGTATTTGCATGGGCAGTGGCTGAAAGATGCCCGTGCAGATCAGGACACTAAATAAAAAAAGAAATATATGCAGCATTTATAGTTGAACCCGTATAATGGAAAATTGTGAAGTAATGCAAATGCATTGGCAACAGACAGGTTAATGTCCTTATTATACCCAAGTACCCTGGGTTCGATTAGCAGTTTACATGCTTAATGACATGGCTGGGAGGACTGATGTGCCCATATTGGGGGAGTAGATGAATCCTGTCCAGCTTAGATTGCTACTCTGTATACAATCACTGCCAGAGAGCAATAACAATACTGAAAGGGTGGGAGAATGTGCAAGGGTATGATGTTGGCATAACCACCCATCCTTATTAAGGAGTGCAGACAAACTGATAGAGGAGCATAGGCAGTCTCTAGTATGACATGACTGCCCACAGATTAGGGGCCTGCATACAAAATAGCTCTCATTGTCAAGATGTTGGTAAGTGCACATAAATCCTTGATCCTTGCCTGGATGATGGCTGTCATCCTATAGAAGATCTGAGAGGGAATCTCTTACCCCTAGGGAATGAAAGAGCTTATGCCCAATAGGTAGATGGTTTGGTGGTCAGCAGTATACATCTCAACCTGCAGACATTGAAAATAGATGCAAAAGCCCTTGAAAAGTAGGTACATCCAGCCAAAGGTCTGGACATCTAATCAGCATAAAAGTCTCCAACTTCCAGTAGCAATGTGAATGTAAGATTCTGAGCAGAAACATGTTTAAAAACAAAGTGACAAAAATTATGGAAAATATCAGCATGTTAACAAAGAGAGAGCATAAAATCTGTAGACTTTAATGAACTGTATTGTAAAATTCTATTACACAATGTCATTTATTTTTGCTTCTGAAAAAGGAAGATGTAAGATGTGTGTCCTGTTTCTTTAAATTATTGGTGCCACTAGTATGTTGGTCATGTAATGTGGTTTTCTATGTACTAGACATTTCTGATAACATGGAGTGGATGGGCAATAAGAAGTTCACCCCGGGGATCACTTTAGTGGCCTTGCTTGACAGGGGCACTGGGAACTAACTTTGAGGGCCAGATGCCAGGGAATCGTCTTGGGCTAGGCTTATATAGGCTCCAGGGCTGTTAGCCTAGTACACACCTATAAACCTATGAACAGGTGATTCAGAAAATTATGTGAAGGGATAAATCAAGACTGAAAATAGGGACAAACCTCAAAGAATAGGTGCATCAGGTGAAGGAGTAAGTCAGGCCTGAATATAGGAACATCCCTCCAAAAATAGAGACAGTGGAGAGGACTAGACAGGAGGCTACAGGCATAGTTAGACTGGGGCAAAGGGGGCAACCACGCTCAGTGCAAAATATTAGGGGGGTGTGAGCAGCAAATCCTGAGCAGTCTTTAGAGTATCATTTGCCGTCAGAACTGAAGTGCTATAGCACTCTGTATCTTGACCACATTACTGGTATTTATTGCTTTTCCAGTAAAAAGTAATGCATTGTAGCACTTTGTGTGTGTTATAAACCATAACAACTGCTTGCTCCACTTATAGAATGTAGTTTGATACAGTTTTAAATTGTTTTGCTCCCCAAGTCATTGGAGATTAACTTAAAGTAAAAGGGAGTGCCAGATCAGGTGACAACACTGTGGAAGAATAGCTTTTTACACTTCTATAGCAGGCAATGGAGAAAGTTGCACCTAGGAAAAAAATATGAAATAACAGCTACTACTTCAATGTTTGGAACACTACAGTCACTTTCCCTTTTCACAACTGAGTTACTGTGTAGAGTTTCAGAGGTTGCTTTATCGTGAAAATGTAGTTTCTAAGAGCTTGCGTGTATACAAGGCACTGCTAAATGCCAATAGCCCTCTGGCCAATAAAACAACCTCTCTTTAAGCCTCCCTGTGTGTTTCCCAACACGGACAGATAAGGCTAACCTCTACTGCTACAAGATGAGTAATTCCAAGTCTTCTGGATTTAAAAACACACAAAGGTTAGTTACAAGTGAAAAGCTAACTGAAACTTATTTAGCAACTAGCTAAGGCAATGCTTTTTTGTCAATTTTTAAGCAATTAACAGGGTTCTAATTGAGTTATGCTTTATTAGCTATGATATATATAAGTGGTAATGGAGAGAGTTGGGTCAAGTGTAAGACATAGGCATCTCTATTCAGTGACATTAGGTATCATTGAGCAGAAGGTTATGGATGACTGTTTTAAGGCCTCAGTCACATCTACAAAGAGTCCTACTATAATGAGGCCATCATTCATGCTGCAGTAAATGGTATCAGTGGTCATAACCAGGACAGTAAAGATACTAAAAGCTTTACAAAAGCCATGCTGTGCATCACTTAACAGGCCATGGCTGTTTAAGTAGTTGCTTTTACAGTAGTTTTACAAATATTTTGAATTTATGGCAAAGGTTAAAGACGGGTCTGTAATCCTTCAGCCTCTTTGATGAACCAACTTTTGGTAGTGGGATTATGTCTGCATACTTGAATACTGAGAGGACAGAGCTTGAAGAAAGATAGAGGCTATAGAACAGGATTTAGCCACATTCTCAGTTGCAAACCTTAGGAATGTAGGATGGAGTCTGCTGAAACTGAACCCTGAATTTTTAAGCATGAGTAAGAGGGACTGTGTCTGGTTGAAATTTTGGTGAAATTGAAGGGGGCACAAATCAAGGGAGGGTGGCTTATGTTTTTTATTAGTGGGGGGGAGTAATTAGATGGGAAGAATCTGGTTATGTCAGTCATAATGAGTGGATTGTGATGGTGGACATAGTCATTAACAAAAGTGAAGTGCTTTATGGTTATTGGATTATTTATGGATGGATGGTTATTATTTAATGCCCCTTTTAAGCATTTTATTTTTTACCAAAACTGGCTGTGTCTAAACCAGTTTGCTTCCTGTTTATGGAGAATATAAAAGTGTCTGTTCTGCTTCCTGTTTATGTTTGAGGAACAAGTCTTTAACAGTGTTGGTTGCTGCTCTTATTTCTTTTCTTAGGCTCAGAAAGGTTTGGTAGAGGTCAGTATTGCGGAGGGTCCTTTTTCCAATTCTTCCAAGCAGCATATCTAGTTCCAATTTTACTTCTTTATATACTAAATTTCATTTGGTTTGCAGTAAAAGATAAGTAGGAGGCAGTTATCTAGGCATGCCATACCTGTTCCCAGAGGCCAATTGATCCCCTCATGCCTTCTCCGTCTACTAATGGCCGAGCGCTTCACAGCCTCAGCCCCACTTGATCAAAGTTCTTTATAAATTAAGCTGCCCCTGCCCTGGTTGACTCTACACCATTTCTCCAAGAACAATGTTGTCATATCTCTCCTTCTACAAAGCACTCTATTATCCCATATCTCTTTGGTTTCACTGTGTGTGAACCATTGACATGGGGGTAAGTTGTATTCCTCGCATAGCATTTCAAAACACTTGATGGGCTTTCCTTAGGATGAGACTGTTATTTGTGCCCAGCTCCAGAGTCCCTATGACTTCCACAACCTCTTCTATTCCACTGCAATGGAGAAAACAATCTACAGGTAATACCATATCATATCTGGTCTTATTCCCCAAGACATACCCCTATAAGTAATTCTTTGTCATATGACTGCAACAACCATGCTGGCAGAAAACACTCAAAAACTTTTCTTCATTCCTGTAATTTCCCTAATCATTACCCATATTCAGTTCTTCACTGATCTTGAACAAGTGAAGGAGCTGAAAAGCTAGAGCATAACTAGTTATCTGTGGAATTCCTACCCCCCTTAGCACCTGGGGAGTCAAGCAAGGAACACAGAAATATGTCTTCCAGCTTCCCCTAATATAGCATCATCTAACCATTCCTGGATTTGTTGCAAAAGTGGGTTTTGTGAAGAGAGTAGGAGATTGCTGCACATTTATATGTGATAAGTAGTATCATGGTCTAAAAGGCTCAGACCTTAGCTGTGATAGTCATGAAATTAATCATTATGGAAACGAAGCCTTGCACCTTGGATACCAGTGCAATTAAATTATCATCACTTGTAACATGGGGGGAGGTCCCTAACTTTATATCTAAATATGTTGCTTCCTTGATTACAGGCAAAGGGCCATTACTGATGCATTGCATGAGGTCCATCCTGTGTACTATTACAGATCTGGAAAGATTACACCTGAGCACTGTAAGCTCTCCAAAAGTTCTGAAGACCCTTAAGACATAACTTGACTGAAAGTATGTTAGTGCTAAGCAATACACAATTCTTTGCAAAAATGAGTGATGGGAGCCATGCTTCTTAGAGTGATCCTCCAACACTGTTCTCACCTGGCAGGCCAACTGCTCCATTACCAGAGGAAGAGACTAGTGGACAATAGATACCCTCATCATCTATCTCTTCCTATGGTACCTACCACAGACAGACCTCCAAGCCACCAAAACATTGCACAAAAGCCACGTCACAATTAATGGAGCACTCAGATGAAAAAGCGCCATTTGACCCTATTCAACGCCATTTTTATATCAAATAATACCATTCCTAACCCATCGCTAGAGTTCTCATGATGATCCAGAAAGGCCTCCATTTCCCACCAGTTATCCACACCCTCCTAACCTCTAACAATTCCATTCTGTCCCTTGGATATCAAGCATGGAAACAATGCTTCCAGCCTATTAGCTAACACCTTTGCAACAATCTTTAGGTCTACATTGATAAAACATATGGGCCAAAAGTTTCGCCAACATGGCACTCCAGTTTTGAGCTTTGGAATTAGAGTAATTATATCTTGGTTGTGGCCTGAGGTGTTAAAGTGAGGTGAGTCAAGTGCATTAAATACCTGAATGAGCACCTTACTCAGTATATTCTTTCTCCACTTATAAAACTTAGCTGGATAACCATCTACCCCTGGCACTGTATTTAGACTGAGTTTGGAGATGACCATCTGTACTTCTAAGGGAGACATAGGGCTACCTAGCACCCATTGCTCTTCCAGTGTGAGCTGACCTGCTTGTGATGCAGAGAATGTCCATTGTCCCCAAAGTTGATGGGGATTTTGAGCTGAAGAGGGAGGCAGAATACTTCCTAAACCCCTCTATGTGGTCCACATCTGCTGTGTTAATCTCCCCCTGCTCAGACTCCACCATCACCAGTGAGTGAGAAAATCTAGAGTGCATGAAGACCCATAATAAGCAGTTTGGATCATTTTCATCCATTAGTCACCAAAATTGTCCTTTCTGGAGAAGGTCAGTTTGTATTTTGGATAATTCTATAATGCTAATCTCCATAGTGAGGGCCATTTTGCACTCAAAAATGGCCCCTTTATCTTCCCATGCATTAAACACCTCTGAACCATCCCCACTCCCTCACTTTGAGCTCTAATAATGCACTGCATTGTTTTCTCTTCCACTCTTCTGTATCTATGAGTTCTCTACAAGCTACCTTGTAGCCTTCCTACCATAGAAAATTGGAGCTATATTCTCTAGGATAGATTACACTGCACAGTGTCAGAGATTATGGACCATAAGAAAGCTCTGAACTTGGTTGAAGACCACCAAAAATATGCCCATCTCCAGGCCTTAAACTCTGGCCATTTGTAGTTTTAAGGCAATTATGAGAAACAAATTGGTATAATCCAATAGATAAATCAGAAGAATCACTGGAGAGCAAATGTTGCCCTTAGATAGTCAAGGATAAGAATATAGTTCTTGATTTGTGTAGTCCCGTGAAAAAGAGGGGGTATTATCTGTAGAGTGAAACTCATGCCATATGACTAACCATTTTTTTCTCAATAGCCAAAAGTTTAAGAAGTCTTGACACTGTTTATGGTTTTCTTGTCTGTAGAGCAACCTGTTTTTCATTTAAAGCAACATTAAAGTCTCCAACTAGCACACTAAAATTCCTATGATAAACCATTTCTTGCCACTTACTGAAGAAGTCCTGAAAAACCCTTGGTTGTCAACAATGGGTGCATAAATGAAGAAGTCCTGAAAAACTCTCGGTTGTCAACAATAGGTGCATAAATGTGGCCTATCACCCATTCGTCTTTATTAATTGTCCCTTCCCAGATCATCCATCTGCCACCACCACTACATTTTAGTGTAGTTATCTGTACTACAAAACAACTATGGAACAAGATGAGAACTCATGATGGGAACTCCTCTCTTCCCTCCCCCAGGCTTCTGGTCTGCTACCACCACTGGGAACTGCTTGGACCTAAATTTAATTGCCTCCTTGACTACAGGTTTAGTTTCATGCAAACAAACAATTTGTGTCTTTTCTTGTCTGAATCTTTGTATGATCCTGGCCCTGTGAAGAGGTTGTGCATTTCAGCCTATATTTTGGGAAAACAACTCAACTTGATACTTTCCCCTGATTTTACATCAATACCTTTTAAAAAGGAATTTTAAGAAAACAATTCATACTGCTTTGGTTAACTACCCTAGATAAAGTGTAAAACAAGAAAATTCCAAAGACCTTTCTGACCTAAGAGTAAAAGATTCCTTGAGTGTCTAAAGGATGCCTTCACCCAACCAAGGCCACTGACAGTTATTTGGAAATGAAGTGGATAGGATAATCGTATCTATTCTTCCCCCTACATCATCTCCTCAAACAATATTATGCCCATCCATAAGACCAAAAATCATGGCTCTACTTGGAGGAAGAAACCTTTAAGATACAACTTCGATTAATCTATATAGCAGAAAAAGATAGATATAATATAATGTTAGGAACAACCAGTGATCAACAAGAAGCTTAATTCTACCTAAACATATGTAAAAGTGAGCACAGGCATACCAAGGAAAGTTACAAGAAGTGACTAGTGTGTTACCATAAACCACGGAGGAGGAGAGTGTGTGGAACACGTGTCCTCCAATGATCTTTCTTCTTATGGGCTTGGTGTAGTGGCATCTCACAGTGTACAAAATATAAAAAAGTCACATTATTCAACAGATTTGATATCACATTCTAATAATAGAGAAAGCCCCACTACTAACATGAAAAAGGAAGACCATACTGCATGAACGAATACATTTGCCAAGTAACTACAACACAGTTAAAACATAAACATTTGTAGAACACTTTCTACTCCAGTAGCTGATGCATACTGTGATTATTCAACAGCGATCCCTAAAGGGAGCATGTCAGTCCGACATGAAATAATAACAAGAGAATCTATACAGGAGTGGAGAACATGCATCAGCCTTCCGAAACACTCTTGTCAAGTCTTCTGGTCCAACATCTTTCCAGCAATGCCTATCAGCTGAACTGGAGAAACACAAGACAATTTCTGACCAAAATCTTTCTCTTGTGGATGCCAGCACTTCCTTGGAATCACTAGAGTGCAAAGTCACCCTCTAAAGACTTTTGTACAGGTTGCTGACAATCAGTTTGCACATCTCAGTGTCTGACCACTGTGTATTTAGGGCCAGTGACCTTGTCAACAACTTCAGGAGACAAGGTATGTGACTGCTACATATGGACATTTCTGGTAGGAAATGTGCAAGTATTGTCCAAGATAGAATGTGGAGCAATATTCAACAATGCTGCATTTTGAGAAAATCTTCCCGTTACGCAAGGCTGTTTCATTTTTTTAGCTGCAGAGGACTTGGATGGTGTAACAGGCCTCTGATTCATTTTCATTGTCATCTTCTACTCCATTTCTTGCTCTGTCCTGTATCCTTCCCTTTCTTCTTATTCCACCTGTGACAGCTGAGCTCTAACATTGTCTGCATATGCTGTGACTTCTAATGTATTGCACAGTATTACTCTGTCATTGTCTCGTTTTATAATAAATAGTGTAGGATAGACCAAGTCCATCAGCTCATTCTTGAGAGGTATCAGTGCTTGCTGTAAATGACATAAACATTGTGAGTAGTCAGACAGAAAAGACTTACTTCTCTCAGTGAATACTCCTGTTCTTCCGATTATATTGTACTCACCAGTCCCTTGTCCTGGCCAAACTGCATGGCCATTACTAAATGTTGATCAGAGGTATTGTGTTTATTCTACTTACTGACTCTGTGCACTCACTCTATTGTAGTATTCAGAGAGGAGGGCACTGGAACTACTTTATTAAGTAGGTGTATTTGTATTTGGAGATTACACTTTTGTGGATTCCTGCTTACTGTGTCTGGACTTAATATGCCTGTGACTTACTGGCTACTGTGTTTAGTGCATGTTCCAGTTGACTCATACCCTTGTTTTGCTCTCTTGCGTTCTTTTTGTTGGGATTATTCTGCTGTTTCGTCTGAAGAGCATTTACTTCCTGGTGACCTGGTTACTTATTTTATTATATTTTATCTACATTCCTGGCAACCGGGAAGGCATGGCTGAGTCCAATACATCATTGGTTGAATTGTCTTATAATCCTGAATGGCTATCTGATACCAGAGATGACCTGAAGAGGTTCCTGGACTGCATTTCAGGGGAGGACAACCCGCTGACTATGTATGTGGTAGATGAGAGTGTTTAAGCAGACATTACAGCCCAACAGTTTGTTGGACTTGCAGAGGGTTTTGAGAAATTGGAGGTGGACATTTTGAAGTTGAAAAAGTTACAGACACAATGGCAATATTTTGAGGTCTGTATTCAAAGGAAGATTGTACCAAGGGGACTCCGCATATTGAAGATGCCGACAATGGGAAATCTATATCATGAACTGCTGTATAGATGGCAGCAATTGAATATAGAGGTGAGTCTCCGTTATATGGAACTCTTTAATGACGTCTTTTTGCCTGAGGAAGTAGCGTTATGGGATAACATTAGGAAACAGCAACGTGACATTTGTACTATGTTTCCAGAGACAGTTACCAGTAATTTGGTGGGTAAATTGTTAGATAATGTTTATCTGTTCGAAAAGAAGTTAATAGAGCAGAAACTTAATAAATTACAGAGGAATACTTTGGATTTTAAAAATGGACACGTCTTCACCTGGCCTAGGGTGAATAATCAATTAACTAGACCAGACAGACGTGTTAATAATAGTGTGCAGAATGTGTCTAATGTATTAAATATTCCTAATGTTAATAATGTTTTACGCAATAATACCGACAATGTGAATGTAACTGAGCACAATATACCTCCCAATATGAGTCTGAATACAGGTTCTAACAGTTTAATTGATTCTCATATGATTAGGAATGAGCCCTCTGTTAGTTCTGTTATTTCAAATGGGTTAGTAAATGATGCCAATTTAACAGCTGATACTTGCTTAGCAAGTTATACTACTAATGATGGTGAAATTCAAGGAAAGAATGATGTTGCATTCAACGGCCATGGGGATGCCCCCATAAGTAATATTGACCCTACAGGAGCTTTGGCCAATATTCATAGTGTAGACACTGCTGATGCACAACAACCCTTGGTCAGGAGGAGGGAACCCAGTCGAACTGGAGGTGTCAATAGTTATGTTGGCAGACCCTTTCCCTATCAGCAATGTTTACAAATGAGGGAGGTCCAGATCAATGAGCAGAGGCCGTCAGAAACACAAGGCCCCAGGGGGCAAACAGCAGGGTTTGACCCTCAAGAAGATGTGGCAACGGCTACTGACACGTTAGTTTGGATATTTCCAGCAGGTCACTGACCATAGAAGAGGTTGAGATTCTAAATAGAGGGCTTTCCTTTATAGCCTCTACCACAAGTAACATTATGGACACAGTTAAAGATCTTAGATTATTTTGCCATAATGTACAGTTGAAGTTGGATTTTGGGGGTCAATCTGTACATAACCTGGTTAATTTTAGGAAACTCAGTACATATTTACCTATATTACATCCATCATTGGAAGTTTTTGCTAAAATAGTACAGGAAGATTTATATAAGTTGGAGATGAATAACAGCCAACAGAAATGGTTTGGGAATCTGCCCACTGGTCTGAGGGTAGCATTGAACAAGTTGAGAAATGATAACACCATTGTAATTAGACCTGCTGATAAAGGGAGTCCAGTGGTAGTGATGGACAGAGTGAAGTACAAGAGTAGCATGACTCTGATGTTACAGGATGATAGATTCTACTCAGTAGTTCCATTTAATGAGATAGAGATAAGAATCAATAGGATTGCATGTATGCTGGAGGATTTATTTAAAAGTACTGTCATTCATTTGGATATGTGCAGATTTTTACAGGTGGAACATCCTTTATTACCCATTATACAGGGTTTACCAAAGATCCATAAACATACCACTGACCCACCCATGAGACCAATTGTGGCAGGTAGAGGTTGGGTCACTGAACCCCTATCCTTGTATTTGGAGCATCACCTCAGACGAGTAGTGGAAGAGTATCAATATATTTTGAGGGACACAAAACAGTTCCTAATGATGTTGTATGATAAAACTACCAATTTCACCAGTAATGCGAACATTAGACTTGTGACTTTAGACGTCCAGTCTTTGTTCACGGTAATCTCTAATCAAGAGGGTATTAGGTGTACACATAGATGCCTTATGAACAAGACTTCTTATACCAGCAGTGAGATTGACCTAATTTGTGCTTTTCTAGAAGTAGTCCTGGAAAATAATATTTTCCTTTTCAATGACACAGCTTACATTCAAATGGATGGCGTGGCTATGGGCACATCATGTGCCAATAGCTCCGCCAACCTGGTGATGGTGGATTGGGTGCAGAATAGAATGTTCTCCCTACCTGATTTTCAACAACATGTAATTTTTTATACCCGTTTCGTGGATGATATTTTTCTTCTATGGACGGGCAGTGTGCCTGAATTGTGAAGTTTTTTTGAACTTATTAATACTCTAACACCTTATCTGAGGTTCACAATGGAAGAATCTGGAAACAGGATTCCTTTTTTGGATGTTTATATAGAGAAACTAGGTGATGGTTCCTTAAATACAGGTGTATTCAGGAAGCCTTGCCATAGAAATTCATTATTACATCGGCAAAGCATGCACCCTGGCTTTGTTTTTCGGAATGTTGTCAGAGGGCAAGCTATGCGTGCCTCAAGGTTAAATCCCACCAAGCAAGGATTTGTAGATGAATTACTGAATTTACAGGGTAGGTTAATAAACAGATCCTATAAAACAGAAGAGATCCAATCAGGTGTTGAATATGTCAATTCAGTTAGGATTACAGTTGCTGCACCATATTTCTCTGACAGGACTAGGGTTTCTATGAGTGATTTGGACAATGAGAGAGAAGTGCAATGTGCAGTAGACACACAGACAGTTATAACTAATTCTAAGGTTAAACCTGTATTGAGTTATACACAGGATATAAATGACATTAGGAACATCTTTTATAGGTATTGGGGGATACTTATGGTTGACCATGACTTGAAAGAAATAGTTGGTGATAGACCTCTGTTCACTTATAAAAACAGGAAGAATTTACAAAGAATATTGTGTTATCCCACAACTCAAGTCAATCAGATTCAAGACTTCCCTAACTGGGGCACGAAAAGATGCAATAGGTGCAACTACTGTGAATACATAAATATTGATTCCCAGTTCATACATCCTGTAACACATTGTTGTTTTCGGTTTAAGGTAGTAGCTGATTGCCAATCTGAGCACCTAGTGTATCTAGCTAAATGTACATCATGTATGGCGTTTTATGTCGGTAAGACTGACAGATGCCTTAGGGAGAGAGTCAGGGAACATCTTTATAGTATACGTATCAGAGCCATGAATAATGCATTCTCCAAACATGTTATGGAGACCTCACCTGCACATAACTTTAGATTTCAGGTATTGCAGGCCATTGTGCCGAGTTGTAGGGGAGGGGACATTAGAAACTACACAGAGAGATGTGAGCTGGATTGGATCATTGGGTTAAGGGCAGACCAAAGACCTGGCCTGAATGACAAGATTCCCATTAAGCCACTTCTAAAGAACAGAAGGCTGAAGATTAAGTAATAGACTGTTCTATATCATTGTCTGTTTCATACACTTTACATTTTGCATAATATATGTGTACATGCATTCATGTCTGTTTTGTATATATATTTTTTATGTAGTTTGGTTATGTGCATGTTTATACAGTTACTGTTTATTTTGTATATTGTATGCATATATGTCATATATATATATATATATATATATATATATATATATATATATATATATATATATATTTTTTTTTTATGCACATATTTTAGAGAGTTTTAAATTTATATTGAGGTATTCAGATATTTATGCCTAATGTTACATTGAGTTAATGGATTAATGAGGTATGGAAGGAAATTATGTCATTGTGATGTTTTTTAAAATGGTTTAAAAGAATGCACCTTTTTACTATTTGTTTATGGCTTGACAAAGCCCTTATCAGGTGAAAGCGCTTTACAATTCATGCTTCTTTAATAAATTGATTTGTATTTGGAGATTACACTTTTGTGGATTCCTGCTTACTGTGTCTGGACTTAATACGCCTGTGACTTACTGGCTACTGTGTTTAGCGCATGTTCCGGTTGACTCATAGCCTTGTTTTGCTCTCCTGCGTTCTTTTTGTTGGGATTATTCTGCTGTTTTGTCTGAAGAGTATTTACTTCCTGGTGACCTGGTTGCTTATTTTATTAAACCTTTAAGCTTGTTTACCTCCAGTTCCAGTGAGGATACTCACAACTGCCACTGCATATGCTTGGGTCCCATATCTGTAATCATGAGTGTAAACTGTTCAAAAAAAGAAGGAAATATTCATCTACAGATTCATCTATAAACTTTTCAAGTAGATATTGTTGCTTGGTAGTCACTGATTATGTCATTTCTGCTTTCATCCACCATTTGGGATTGTTAGTTAAGAAAAATGCAAAGATAACACTTGAGGCAAGCAAAAGAGAGTAGACCAAGTGTCCATCTTCCTCTGGGCTAAAGTCTGAAAGAAAGTAGTTCATCAGGTTAACAGCTTCAAGTATCTGGGAGGAGTGGTTGAGGAGAAGGGAAGTCTGAGTGAAGAGGTTAAAGCTAGAATCAAAGGGGCTGCAGTCATCTGGGACAGAGTGTCAGAGTTAGTGTATGACAGCAGACTGCCAAAGAAGCTGAAACATAAGGTGAACAAAACAGTAATGCAACCCATACTACTGAATGGTACAGAAACCTGGGCAGTGAAGGTAGAACATTTGAGGAAGCTTGAGGTGATGGAAGTGCCTGAGATGGATGGTGGAATGTACACTGGAGGACAAATGAATAAATTAGGTCAGCAGAGCAAAAGCCAAAGTAGCTCCATTGCAGAGAAAGTCAAAAAGAACAGATTATGACAGTTCTGGAACACATGCAGGAAAGCAGAAGAAAATCTGGTGAAAAAGATTTGGAACAGACAGGAAAAAGGCAACAGTAGTCAAGAGCATCCAGAAAAGAAATGCATGAACTATGAGAGAAAAGATGTGTGATAGTCAGGCATGACACTGAGGAAGGTAGGAGCATGGAACTAAACAGAGAAAGATGGTCACAGCTGACATAACACCCTGACCCCATGTAGAAAATGGGGCGAAATGGTGGTAGATGCTGCTGATAAACTGTGTTAGAAAAGACTTGTGATAGTTAGCCATGACCATTGATAAAGGTAGGAGAGTGGCACTGAATTCAGAAAAATGGAGTCAGTTGATACAATACCCTGATACTGTGTAGAAAAATGTGAAAAAGGGGATAATGATGAGGATGATGGTGATACATCCACACACAGACACACACACACACACACACACACACACACACACACACACACACACACACACACACACACACACACACACACACACACACACACATGCACACACATGCACACATACATGCACAAACACACATGCACACACACACACACACACACACACACACACACACACACACACACACACACACACACACACACACACACACACACACGCACACACGCACACACATGCACACATACATGCACACACACACACACACACACACACACACACACACACACACACACACACACACACACACACACACACACACACAGACAGCACTGGCCAATCAGAATGCTAATTCCTGTGCAGACTGTCTGCTCTGCTGCATGGGAGAAAACTAATGCAGGCCACTTAGACCTCACATTCAGTCATCGATTCATTCTTCCTTACATATTTAAAAATTCTGCTGCCAGTCATTTTTTTCTCACCATCAACACTGACCTGCTGTAGAAGAAGACTATGAAGACAGCTTCCCCATCACTTTAATAGAAAAAGCAAACAGCACCTTCACAAAACTATGAATAAAAGGAGAGACCAGACATAAAAGCTGTTACCAGGGAAACTGTACACACAAGTGCTTCATTAGACAGCTAGTGAAGCATAAAAATGTGTTTAAATTCATTATAGTACAAAAATGTGTACATGTCTGCCAGACTTAATGGTTTCAGCACATATTATTGGCATGCCATTTATTGATCACCACCAGATGAACTACAATACTTCATTTATCCAAATTTATCAAAATTAATCCAAAGACATGCATCTGGAGCATTTCTCCCCGGGCCTCCACTGAAAATAGGCTCTGTCCTAGTCGGACTTTCCCAGTCAACAAATGTTAAATAAATAAAAATAAAATAAATAAAATTTACAAAACTAAGTTCCAAAATGTGGTTTGCTATAACAAACATTTACAAATGAAACTGCACAACAGCACGCAAAAATTAAACAGAAGCTCTCCTAAAATGACTACTCTGAATTTCTTTTAGACATTCATTTCAACAAATGTCCATAAATGTGCCAAAACTTAACAGTCTTAGATGAAGTTATAAATGCAACATTTATAGACTGTCACCAGTTGAACAGTAACAATTAATTTGGGCCACTCAAATGCAAAATGTGATTTGTGAACTTGACTGTAAGAGGAAATTGATAAATTAAATTGTACAACTGGGGCAACACACTTCATTATTTTCAACTGTCTATAATTCTACCAAATTTCAGAGGTGTGGTTAGGGTGGGCAAGGGGGCTGTTCAGGAACGAGATTTTAGTGGGTACAGTCAGGAGACTCTGATCAGGCAATGGTGCAGCACTACCATTCAGAAATGAATGCCGATACTACAGTTACAGTCAGAGCTGAGGCGCTTCTACACTTTGCATGTGGAATTTAGCTGTAGCGAGTCACTTGTTACATTTGTAGCAAGCAGTATGCTACAATTTTCAAAGCAGAAGAGTTTTCTTTTCTTTTCTTTTTTTATGATGTTTTCTTGTCCTCAACATAAAGTTGTGGGTAGGCAGATCAGAGAGCACCTAGTTATGGTTCTTCCAAAATTTAACATTTTGAGGTCAAATTTAGGAAGTATGTCTGTGTGTGTGTGTGTGTGTGTGTGTGTGTGTGTGTGTGTGTGTGTGTGTGTGTGTGTGTGTGTGTGTGTGTGTGTGTGTGTGTGTGTGTGTGTATATATATATATATATATATCTATATATATATATATATATATATATATATATATATATATATATATATGTATATATATATATATGGGTCCACTTCTTAATTTGGAAAGTCCACAATCTCGACTTTCAAAATATTGAACCCGGAATGTCAAGACTGTGGAATCTCAAAATTAAAAAAAAAACATAAAAAAATGGTTTTGCAGGGGGGCAAACCCCTCTGTGCCCCACACCCCCCCTGCAACTTAAATATACTAACTTCAAGATCCCACTACAGTGAAGAGAAAGGTAATGTTCCCATTCTCACTATACAGCGATCTCTATTACTGTTCTCTTCACTGTAGAGCGATCTCAGAGTTAGTATATTTAAGTTGCAGGGGGTGTGAAGGTGCAGGGGGGCTTGTCCACAAAAACATACTTCTTGTTATCTTCTTTATTTTTTTTTTCTTCTTAATTTTGAGATTCCACAATCTCGGCATTCTGGGTTTGATATGTTGAAAGATGAGATTGCGGACTTTCGAAATTAAGAAGTGGACCTATGTGTATATATATATATATATATATATATATATATATATATATATATATATATATGGATCTATTTCACTTGACCTAAAACTCATTTGAGTGACACCCATTTGACTGACACCAAATTGACCTAAATTTCATTAGACTGACAACTCATTTGACTCACTCCCACTTCACTGACAGCTTACAATGCTGAATTTCAACATACTAAATCTTAATGCATAGACAAGCACTCTTAGAACACCTGCTAACACCAATAAAAGTCCAAAATGGATGCAGCGGTAGAAATAAACCTTCTTCTTCTTCTTTCAGCTGCTCCCATTAGGGGTCGCCACAGCGGATCATCTGCTTCCATTTCTTCCTGTCCTCTGCATCTTGCTCTGTCACACCAACCACCTGCATGTCTTCTCTCATCACATCCATAAACCCTATCTTAGGCCTTCCTCTTTTCATGTTACCTGGCAGCTTCATCCTTAGCATCTTTTTCCCAATATACTCGGCATCCCTCCTCAGCACATATCCATACCAACGTAATCTTGCCTCTCTGACTTTGTCTCCAAACCTTCCAACCTGAGCCGACCCTCTAATATACTTATTCCTAATCCTGTTCACCCTTGTCACACCCAGTGCAAATCTTAACATCTTTAACTCTGCCACGTCCAGCTCCGACTCCTGCCTTTTTGTCAATGCCACCATCTCCAACCCATATAACATAGCTGGTCTCAGTACCCTCTTGTAGACCTTCCCTTTCACTCTTACTAGTACTCGTCTGTCACAAATCACTCCTGACACTCTTCTCCACCCACTACATCCTGCCTGTACTCTCTTCTTCACCTCTCTTCCACACTCACCATTACTCTGAACTGTTGATCCCAAGTATTTAAACTCATCCATCTTCGCCACCTCTACTCCCTGCATCCTCACTATTCCTCTATTCTCCCTCTCATTCACACACATATATTCTGTCTTAGTCCTGCTGACCTTCATTCCTCTTCTCTCTAGAGCATATCTCCACCTCTTCAGGGTCTCCTCCACCTGTTTCCTACTCTCACTACAGATCACAATGTCATCTGCAAACATCATAGTCCACGGGGACTCCTCTCTGATCTCATCTGTCAACCTGTCCATCACCATTGCAAATAAGAAAGGGCTTAGAGCTGATCCTTGATGTAATCCCACCTCCACTTTAAATGCATCCATCACACCCACTGCAGACCTCACCGCTGTCACACTACCCTCGTACATATCCTGTACCACTCTTACATATTTCTCTGACACTCCTGACTTCCTCATATAATACCACAACTCCTCTCTAGGTACCCTGTCATATGCTTTCTTTAAGTCTACAAAGACACAATGCAACTCCTTCTGATCTTCTCTGTACTTCTCCATCAACACTCTCAGAGCAAACGTCACATCTGTTGTGCTTTTTCCTGGCATGAAACCATACTGCTGATCACTAATTATCACCTCCCTTCTTAACCTAGCTTCCACTACTCTTTCCCATAACTTCATGCTGTGACTGATCAATTTAATCCTTCTGTAGTTACTACAGCTCTGCACATCACCCTTATTCTTAAAAATTGGTACCAAAACACTTTTTATCCATTCCTCAGCCTCTCACTTTCCAAGATTTCATATATAAACCAACAAGCCAAAGATCACTCTGTAGGCAGAAGGAGAGACCAAAGGTAAAATTCACCTTCTTCCACCTTCTACCAATAACTAACCCTTTCCAGAACTTAAAAACTACTTACTTACCCTTTTAACAGAAACAGGACAATGTACAGCCAAACTAGGGGTTGTGCCCCCACACCCCTCCTAATTATATATACTAACTCCAGGATCACTCTACAGTGGGAAAAGGGCATACACCTTTAACTTGCCTTACAGTAGTCTACATGCCGCCACTATTGCTGGGAATGCACAAAACATTTGCCAAATTCCTTTAGATACTTCCCATAAAAATGTAAAGAGACAAACCAACATGTAGAAACACTATAACACTACTTTCTACATGACTATCTGAATTCTAACAGTCAGCACTGTAAGTTACAGTAATTCTTTTTATCACAAGCAAGTCACAGGTGAAGGAAAACCCACAACAAGTCTATGTCTTAAATGTCAGTGAAATGGGAGACAGTCAAATGAGTTGTCATTCAAATTAAATGTATGTCAATTCGGTGTAGGTCAAATGGGTGTCAGTCAAATGGGTTTTAGGTCAAGTGAAGTAGACCCATATGTGTTTGTGTATATATATATATATATATATATATATATATATATATATATATATATATATATATATATATATATATATATATATATATATATATATATATATATATATATATATATCTAGAGGGTCTATATTACATTATCGACCATTTAGCTTGTCAAACACCTAAACGTCGACAGCTAAGGGTCGAAAACTAACAATCTCGAACGGCCAGTTAAGCAAATTCTTTCACCGGGAAAGAATTCACTTGACCATACCAAACTAGCATAAACTTCCAACCCATAAAAAATGGGGGCTTCGCCTCCCACACCCCCTAACTAAATATACCAACTCCGACATTGTTCTACATTGGGGAAAGGGCAAATTCCCTACAATGGCCAAGCAAATTCTTTCCCGGTGAAAGAATTTGCTTAACTGGCCATTCAAGATTGTCAGCTATCGACCCTTAGCTGTCAGAGTTTAGGCGTTCGACAAACTAAGCGGTCGATAACATAATCTAGACCATATATATATATATATATATATATATATATATATATATATATATATATATATATATATATATATATATATATATATATATATATATATATATATATATATATATATATATATATATATTATAGCAAGCAGTTTGCAACAGTTTTCAAAGTAAAATGTAATTATATATAGTATATATGTATATATACGTTTTGGATGTAAAATACAAAGGTGGTAGATTTAACAGAGGACTATGATCGAATCTGAAATCATAACCAACTTATTATATGTTTGAGTTATGGATAGCAAGACCACAAGGACAAAGCATGGGAGGTGACTCAGTACACATGTTGATAGCACGTACTAAAGGTTATGATTGGTGAGACATAATCATAATTTTTTTCTGATGCAGGGAGGTTTACTTGCTGCATGTACTACCAGTTACAGAAAGAAAATAAAGTGTAGGAGACTGAAGTGTTTTATCTGCTTTCAAAGCTTTTGAAAGCCAGTAATAGTAAGAAGACTAGTAGCCCAGCATAACGCATCTGAGATACTTCACATACAACTAACATTGGATAAGATGGCGATTCAGGTCGTAGCCTTCTATAGGTCCCCAACCATGTCCCAAAACTCTCATTCCACGTTCCTAAGCACCCTGAAAACTATGAGGGTCCAACCCAACACTTTCATACTAGGTGACTTCAACTACTCCTCCATCAACTGGGAAAACTACTCATGCACCAATACACTGGCCCAAAGCTTCCTGGAATTAATCAGTTCCAGTGCCCTGGACCAGCTCATTCTTACCCCCATTAGAGGAAGCAACATCTTTGACCTGGTTATTACTAACATGGGCAACCGTTGCTCTACACCAATAGGCAATTCCTCCCTATTTAGATCTAACCACAAACTAATCACCATGGAAATCCACATCTCACCCACACCCCCGCAAAGGTAACCACCATGAAAAACTTCTCCAAAGCTGACTTTGGGATCCTAAAAATAGAGGTGGCTAACTTCACGGCACCCATGGTAATGGAAGATAGAATCGTGACTGCTGAATCGTACACCAATGCACTGTACGAACACATACATAAATGCATGGAACTAGCCACACCCAACAGAAGCAAGACGCTCTGCTCAAAAAAAAGTAAGCCAATCTGGTGGTCCCCTGCCATTAATAAACTCTACAACAGAAGGAAGAAACTGTTGCAGAAAAAGGTGAAGTCCCAAGACTGGAAAATCTCCCTTATTAGCCTCAACAAAAAGTTGAGATCCCTCATCAAAACCTCTAAAGCCTGCCATGAAGGCAGCATTGCGGCAAACACTAAAAACAACCACAAAGCATTCTATAGTTATATCAAAAATCTCCACGACAATACCCAGGTTTGCTCTGAGATACTGCACAATGGTACATCCTATACTGAGACAACAGATATTGCCAACATACTGGCCAACAGATTCAGTGTCAACTTTACCCCGCTCTCCCCCAAAGGACCAATCACAATACCAGAGGAATGCCAGGCACCCAGCATTACTGCAGCACAAGTTAAAGCTGCATTGTCCAAGGCTTCCATGGGACCCAACAATATCTCTGGATGTATTTTACATGAACTACAAAGTGAACTGGCACCACATCTGAGTGCCCTGTTCAATCACAGCCTCACCTCAGGCTTTGTCACTACCGAATGGCACACTGCTACAGTCATCACTATCCATAAAGGGGGAGTGACTACAGACCCTGGGAATTATCTCCCCATTAGCCTGATGAGTCTGATATGCAAGGCTATAGAGCGCATCATCATGGACATAATTAACAAGGTTATAGGGAATCTGCAAACTCTAGATCCCACACCATTTGGTTTTGTGAAAGTTAGATCATGCCTGCTCAACCTGTTTGACTTCTTTGAGTCAGTCACCAGAGCTGTGGATGATGGCAAGGTAGTTCATACAGCCTACCTTGATCTGGCCAAGGCCTTTGATACTATTCCCCACTCAGGAATTATTGATAAACTCACCAAACTAGGCATCACGTTGTGAAGATCTGGCTTTCCCACCCTTGGAAGTTTCATTATTTCCCTGTATAGCCACCTTGCAGAGCATATTATTTAAAAACTGGCTATCTTTTAAATTGTTTTGCGTTTGTTTTACTAGCATATGACTTTTTAATGTAAAATAGTTCTTCCGCTTAATATTTCAAAGTGGTTGGATATGTAATTGTTGCAGGAAGTGTTTTATATCTAAAATGTAAATTATACAATTATTTAATAATGTCTGCAGCCACACACACACACATACACATACACACACGCGCACACATACACACGCTAAAGTGCCAAACAATTACAGCAACTTTCTAGACTATGTTCATTCCAGTTGTCATATTGTTATCAAATAAAAGAAGAAATGCACAAATAATAACTGTAGCACACATGAACTGAAATATATTACAACTCTCCCTACATACTTTCTCTGTCTCTCTCTCTCTCTCACACACACACACGCACACACATGCACACAAATGTGTCTAGCAATTGCAGCCATTTGTTTGACAATACACACCTTAGATATCATATTGTCATCAAATGAATGAAGTATATAGATAAAAATGGTAATTCAAATACAATATAAAGCATTACAACTCCCCTTCACAAAGAGACACTGTCTTACTCTGACATACTCACACAGACACACACACACACACACACACACACACACACACACACACACACACACACACACACACACACACACACACACACACACACACACACACTCAATTAGACACATCTGCCAAGAGAATAACAGCAAATCTCTTATGTAGGTGGTTTATTGCAACTTTTGACATGCAGCAGATAGCATGATGGACCTGCTGACCATGAATACCTGTAAGCATCTCATGTCAAAGAGAATCACACTGTAACGAACCAACTGAAGTAATCTTATGTGCATTTCCTGGCAAGGATTTTTTGACAAAATGTCAACAAGTATAACATCTGTCAGTTGAACCCCTTCTCTCTTACACACACACACACACACACACACACACACACACACACACACACACACACACACACACACACACACACACACACACACACACGCACACACACACACAAGCACACAAACAAACACATGAGCACACACACACGCACACATGCAAACACATGAGCACACACACATGCGCGCGCGCACACACACACACACACACACACACACACACACACAGACACACATGCAAACACATGAGCACACACACACACACACACACACACACACACACACACACACACACACACACACACACACACACACACACACACACACACACAGACACACATGCAAACACATGAGCGCATACACACACACACACACACAAGGGAATTTTTGCCATAACCCACTTCATGCAGAACACTCTTCCTCCTCTTGTACCACTAGCTTTAATTATACCTGAGAAGTGTCTTATGCCACAAGAGGAAAGGACATAGTAGATCCTTGTAAGTGCTGGTGCAGCTAATTTCTTTACTTAGTTTTATTATTATTTCTTATTTATTAATATTATTTTTTACACTAACCACAGTGCTTCAGCTGCATTTAGCAAATGTAATGGAGATGGCAGCCATTTGTGTTTCCTTTGTCTGAGCTTAATAGCAATTTGGTACACTGTGGTGAAGAGGCAGGTTTGTTATTTTTTTTTTCCTCAGTGGGCTTTACCTGTACATTGATATCTTGTTGGAGGATATTCATTTGCCAATAGGATATAATTTATCATTCAACCCATTTTCTGAGCTTTTTTAAATCTATACATATTCATACATAAGCATTTTCTTTAGCACTGGGGCCATAAAAGCACACTACAGAGTTGGTTTAATTATACTTCAGTTATTACAGCAAGGTGTTGCATTCATTTAAGCTCTGCCTCTACTTTAAACAACATAGGAAATACCACCTTTTGGGTGTGGTCGAGGCATATGAAATAGCACTTGGTTTTATTTTTGTTTTTACTGGTTCTGAATTAAACAGACCAACATCACTAACACATTAGCACTTAATTTATTCTGGCAATTAAGCTCATCTCACATGTGACACTTCTGTTGAGTAGATGATTTATGTACAGACTATCCAGCACATCAACCCAAAACTCAAACTTCTGCCCCTTCCACTCAGACATAGAAACTGACAGGTGCACTTGCATTTGCCTGCAGAGCTACAAAATTCAGCCTCTGCTTTATGCAACTGTGGATGCTTCAAGAAACTTCTGTAGGTAGCATGTGATATCACAACATCGACCTCATATCAATCATGAAACTCACTTGAGTTCCATGAATAGGGAATTTCACTTACCAGTTTGCTTTGATATCTGACATAATAGTCTTTAAATCCATGAAAAGCGTCATTTGAGCATTATTTTTTGAATTATTTCAGAAGCAACCTCTTTAATTAACTTTGTTTTGCAAATGACAGTGAATTAGCCCCGTCTTTTTCACTTTTTGCACCTTTTCTCGCACGCATCATTCTGCTCTGATTCAGTATGATAGCAATGCAACCTCATGCATTCGCCAAATTTACAGTCACTCTGCTTCTTGTGCATTTGTTAGTTTGCCCAGAATTAAGGCCCTTTTTAAAATGTTCCATTTTTTCTGCATTTTACTTCACGTACATCTTTTGCTGTGTTTAATTAGCATTCTGCTTCCTGATTAATTGTGCCTCACTGGCACTTTGTTTTGCCTTTTCTAAAGTTACATTTTCTTCAAGTTGAGCAGCCCCATAACAGTTCTGTTTTTGATTTGTTCATAACCACAGTTTTCATAACAAGCACCTTGCGAAAGTTTCTACCCATTTACCGTTGGCTTGTACAAACCTGTGGAAGTACACCCTTTCATGTATTATTTGGCACAAAATAGTCATTGAGTTTGCTAATCACTGAAACATATGTAACACTCTGGTCCTGAATGAAAAGGAATTGTATATGGCCTCCATTCCTTGGCCATTAGGTACATCATTGTATTTATCCAGATTTCCACTGATTCTTTATCTTGCTTGGTTACCACTCTAAATCATGTGAACCTTTGTCTCCAGACAGTCTAGCCAAATGGTTTTGATAAGTCAGACATTTCCGGTACATTAAATGTCATCATGTTTATGAATAGTCAATTCCCTCAGGCTAAATTGCTTAATTTTGGGAAAAATGATTGTTTGGCAAGGTAGAACAGCTTATTATCACTAAAACAACTAACTCTTTGCTTGGTGGATTCACTTCAAATGGTATGACAATGTTTTGTGACTGATACTGCATTACAGTTTTCATTCATCAAAACGGTACCATTTCTGACACCATGTCACAATGCACTTCAGTGGGTACATGGTAATAATGAATGGCAGTGCCAGAAATGGGATACACAAGCACTTTAGTCAAACAGGCAATTGCTCTGTAAAAAATGGCAGCTCAATAGAAATAGTGTTACTTCAGTCATCATAAACATATTGACTACTGGCTCTAAATGTAAAGCATTATGGAGTACTTGCACCCTTAAAAAGACAGTGCTATACAATAGTCTTAAACTGGCTTGGTTATTCTACATAGTCACACTATATGCAAATTCTAGCAACTTTAACTTAGTCATTGTCATATCTGTCCCTTCCACAGGGAGTGGGGTAATGACCTTTAATATATGCCCTCATTGTAGGATGCTGGTGAGGCAGCAAACCACCCTCTTGGCTGCTTGAATGACTGGCACTCTGCATGACTCTCATCACCATGCTGGGGTATCTAATATGGGGAATGAATGGGCTCCAGCCCAACTGAAGGACTCCTAATGGTTAGCACAGACATAGTCAAAAAGCATATTAAACATATGTATGCAGCATGCAATCTGCTGTCTGTGGTCTGGTAGAACATTACTGCAATCTACTCACTACATGATGGATTAAGCAAATGTAGTATGAGCCACACCTTCCCTTGGTAGCTTGATGGTACAGGCTAGCCAGGTGAGGGAATCTGCTATATGGTCTAGGAAGCTATTCAGCTTGGCCACATTTTTGCACACTACTGTCTCCAATGTAGTGCCTCTATGACTTGCTCCAGGCTAGGCCACTTCAGGCAATGGTGCGAAGTTACCTGCCATTGAGAGGCACAAAACAGTCACTGAGTTTGCTAATCACTGAAGCATGTATTACACTCTTGTCCTAAATGAAAAGGAACTGCATATGGCCAGTCTCCTCAACATCAGGATACTCAGCAACAACGTCATCACGGGTGGGCCACAGGTGAGGTATTTATGAGCAAATTATTATCCAGACCTACAGTGAGCAGACAGAATAAGAAGTTTGCCATAACTGAATCTATCCTGACAATGGGCTAGGTATATTTAAAACACAGATGTGGATTTGTGAGTTGTTCAGACTACCACTGGCTACTAGCCACCCTTGCCTCCTGCAGGATAATTTCTATAACATTTTGCTCACAATGAAAGAGAAAGGGCACATCAGATAACTCTGACAGAGTGTGAGATGGGATACCAGAACAGCAATTAAAAGTTACAGGCCAATAAATATGTTCCATTAGCTGTGTGACAGTCAGACAGGTGTGTGTCTCTTTTGCATATATTAATATCCTTATACCAAAAAAATGGCCCAGTTATACATCAGGGCACACCAGGTGGTGTATGGGCACTATAAGATGGTGCAGGGTAACTCAACTCCATGAGGCCTCTGCAGAAGCCCACATTAAATGCAGTTGGTATATCAACACATCCACCTGATGAGTCTCCAGATAGAAGCTAACACATATTTCTTGAGCTTTCCATGACAGATACCTGCTAGTAGCAAAATCAGTCTGAAATATAAAACAAGATAAAAGAGATACAGTGATAGTCACTTACAGTATCATTTGAGTTTCCTGTGCATGGTTAGCATCAGGGCTGCTGTGCTGTAGGTTACCAAATTGATGCCTGCACCACCCCCATGTCCTGGTAGTGCCTACGCCTGAGTTCAATTTATTTATTTGTTTTTGTTTAACAGGTAAGTCTGAGTAGGTTTGCAACCTCCTTTTCAGCAAAGGCCTGGGAAAAAAAGCTCCAGTAACTACTTCTAATCAAATGTACAAAGAAAAGCATGTTAATCAGTTATACAATAACTCATCAGTATGACAAAATACAATTAAATTAATACTGGAAAAGAAAATAAAAAAATATAGTTGAGTCATCATGCAAAATAATTTCAGATTCTGAGGAGCTGCAAGACCAACTATTCTTTCTACTTTTCTCTGCATGCCTTCTTTCTTATATCTATCACATAGGCTAAGATAATGAATACTGCCCTTTAGGTTGGACATTTATTGCCATGAGTCTATCACTAATTCTGATGACATCCCTCACTGTCTTCTGAATCCTCTCCCTCACCACAATTCCCACACCATTTCTAGCCTGTCCTCCTCCTGAATAGTTGACTTTGGTTCCCAAACCAAGTGGCTTTGCTGTACAGCCCTTCCCTTTTGTCTCCTGGATACATAGGATGTCCATCCTCCTCCTTACCATTATGTCATCTACTTCCAAGCTGTGTCATGTCAGTGAACCTTCACTGAGTGTACCAATTTTTAATTCATATTTAGCAGGTTGATTAGTTTTATGTCTAGCTTTTGCACAGCAGAGCTATCCAAAGTAACTCCATCTGGACAACTGGACACTAGCTGGCTGCTGGGCTTTGTGGTTAAGGTCTTCACCTCCCATGTACAAGGTACAAGATTCAATCCTGACCTCCGACCAATGCCTGTTTGGAGTTTGCATGTTCTCCCTGTGTCTCTGTGGGGTTTCCCCTATGTCCAAAAAACATGCTGAGTGTTTCCATCTCAAGCTCACCAAAGAATGGAGCTGTGAGCAGAAGCACAGACTCTACATGGTGCACTATAGGGGGAAGAGTTGTATGGACAACCACTTTGAGCATCTACTGTGGTGCGCAATATCCTCAAGATAGAAGCACACGGATCATAGACTGAGCACCGTGGCAGACCTAGCCACTCGACGGTGTAAAATATGGCTATAGGTGATTTGCTCATGTTGACTAATGTCGCCAAAAATGGGCATGGGTAGTTACCGTTGATAAGTGGGTTGAGGACTTGGCCTACTCTGACCCACACCAGGGACCCATACTAACCCCTGTTGGCCAGTGTGTGTGCCTGCCATAAAGCCCAGCAGCCCTGGGTCAATAAGCTAATGGCTGGCTGGTGTCTAGTTGCCCAGCCTGGGTTACCTGGGATAGCTCTGTTGAGTGAAAGCTGGATGTAAAACCAACCAACCTGCCAAACATGAACTGAGAATTGCTATGTTTAATGCAGGTTCACTGACAGGATGCAGCTTGGAAGTGGATGACATGATACGGAGGAGGCTGGACATCCTATGTATCCAGGCGATGAGATGGAAGGGCAGTGCAGCAAAGCCACTTGGCTTGGGATCCAGGGTCTACTACTCAGGTAGAGGCAGGCTAGAAATGGTGTAGGAATTGTGGTGAGAGAGAGGCTTCAGAAGGCAGTAAGGGATATCATCAGAATTAATGATAGACCCATGGCAGTCAGACTCCAGTGTAATGATAGGGCAGTATTCATAATCTCAGCCTATGCCCCATAGCAGGGTTGTGATAGTGAGGGAATGAGTGCATTCATACAGCAGTTGCAGGACCTAGTAGATAAAGCAGGACAACATGAATTGGTGTTGATAATAGGTGACTTGAATGCACATATCGGGACAGACAGAACAGGATATGAGGACTGCCTGGGTCCACATGGGTGGGGCAACAGGAATAAAGAAGGAAACGCCATTCTAGACTTCTGTCTGGCAAATGGCTTGAAAGACAGAGAGACACAAGATCACATACAAGAGTAGTCAACATGCAACTCAGGTAGACTTCCTCTTAGTAAGGAAAATGCATGGTGGCAGAATCCATGATTGCAAAGTCATACCCAGTGAAACAGTTGGCCCACATCATAAACCACTAGTTGCCACAATGAGCTGCAAGCAGTGGTCAGAGAAGGCTCTAAGGTCAACAGAGACCAGGCCAAAGACCTGGAAGTTGACTGGAGAGAAAGCACAACTGTTCAAGGAATTACACAGGGCTCTAGCACCCAAAGAAGAGGAGGAAATAGGTGGAGTTGCAGAAGAATGGCAGTGCCTAAAACAGCATGTGTTAGGACTACAGAAAAGATATGTGGCTGAGCCAGGTATGGAAATAAGGTACATAAGGAAAGCTGGTTTTGGAATGCAGAAGTCCAGGAAGTCATCAAAAGAAAAAAGGAGTGCAGGAAGAAGTGGGAGACAGAAAAGACTGACCAGACTATGAAGAACTACTGGCTGGCTAACAAAGAAGCTAAGAAAGAAGTTGTAATAGCAAAGAATAGGGCATCGGAGGCACTGTACCAACTTCTGGAAAGTGATTCAGTAAGGGGCACAAAGAAGCTATACCAAGTTGCAAGGCAAAGACAGAAAGATAAAGAAGATAGACACCCTTCATAAGGCATGTCAGCAACAACCTGCTCATCAGCCCAGAAGACATCAAAGGCAAATGAAAGGAGTATTTCCAGCAGCTTCTGAATGAAGAAAACCCCACAGAAGCTGTACTGCCCCAGAAACAGCCTATGATGAGAGAAGAGGAAAAGCCTACCCTAGAAGAAGTAAGAACAGCACTAAGAAAGTCAATGTCAGGGAAAGAAGCAGGCTTAGATGAGGTCATAGCAGATATGATAAAGATGCTTGGTGCGATGGAGAAATGGCTCCTGAGGGGACTAATAGCAGTGTGGAGAGAAAGGCGTATCCCAGATGACTGGAGAATACGCATACTCATGCCAGTGTACAAGAACAAAGGGGACATCCACAACTGTGGGCAGTACAGAGGCATCAAACTCCTATCACATTGCATGAAAGTTCTGGAGATGGTGATTGATAAATGGATATGCAGAGTAGTAGAATGTAAGATGGGAGATGAGCAGTTTGGATTCTGATCAGGATGCAGCACATTTGACCCGATGTTTGCATTGAGACAGATACTTAAGAAGAAGCTAGAGATGAGGAGAGAGTCCAACTGGGCATTCCTAGACTTGGAGAAAGCATATGACAAGGTCCCAAGAAAGCTGATTTGGGCAGTACTGTGGTGGTTTGAAGTCCCAGAAACATGGGTAGAATTAGTGCAGGCTATGAACAAGGACCCAATAAGTCAAGTACAAACAGTGTTAGGCCTCACAGAGGGGTTCCCAATGGGTGTGGGTGTACATCAGGGTTCAGCTCTGAGCCCACTGCTGTTCATACTGGTGATGGACTACATTAGCAAACAGGTTGGAGGGGAAGGATCAACAAAGCTGCTGTATGCAGACAATGTGACAGTACAGGCAGACTCTGAGCTAGAGCTTCAGCAAAGGATAGGAGAATGGAATGCAAATCTGAAGGCACATGCGATGAAACTAAGCACAGATAAGATGGTGGTAATGGCAGCAAACTGGGGAAATCAGAAGAAACCAAGAATAGAGATAGAAGGGAAGATAGTGTAACAAGTGAACAGCTTCAAGTAACTGGGAGGAGTAGTTGAGGAGAAGGGTAGTCTGAATGAAGAGGTCAAAGCTAGAATCAGAAGGGCTGCAGCCAACTGGCATAGAGTATCAGGTGTAGTCTATGACAGAAGAATGCCAAAGAAGCTGAAAAGTAAGGTGTACAAGACAGTGGTGCGACCAGTACTACTGTATGGTACAGAAACCTGGGCAGTAAAGGCAGAACAGTTGAAGAAGCTAGAGGTGATGGAAATGAAGTGCCTGAGAAAGGTGATAGGATGCACACTGTGGGACAGATGAAGAAATGAGGGCATAAGAGCAGAAGTCAAAGTAGCTCCAATTGCAGAAAAAATCAAAGAGAACAGATTAGGGTGGTTTGGCACATATGTAGCAAAGCAGAAGACAATCTGGCGAAGAAGATTTGAGACAGGAAGAAAGTAAGAGGAAGCAAGGATGTCCAGCAAAGAGGTGGATGGATTGTGTGAAAGAAGATCTGCGACAGTCAAGCATGAGTGTTGAAGAAGGCAGGAGTGTGGCACTGAATCGAGAGAGTTGGCAACAATTAGCACGAGTTTGAGATGGAAATATTCAGCATGCTTTTCAGAGGTAGAAAGAACACCCAGAGACACAGGGTGAACATGCAAACTCCAAACAGGCATTGGCCAGAGGTCAGGATCAAACCTTATGCCTTGTTTTTGGGAGGCAAAGACCTTAACCACTATGCCAAATGATATAGAAAGTCATGTGCCATTGTTTCCCTCATTACCCCTCATTACCCCTGCAGATAATTATGATGACTGTGACCCATGGCACATTTCCTTCTGTGGGGTGCATGTGAAAATGTCTAATGCATAGTGTGGCTTGACAATGCAGTGGCCAACACAGGCATATAACACTTCATAGATCATATCTGTTCTGAGTCGCCACCACACTGCCATTGTGTGTTCATCAGGGCCCCAAATTATGGTCTAGACATTATCACTTTTCCAGCCCTGCCTTATGCTGATTATGTCATTGTCTGAGACATGTTTGTACAGTAGCTATCTGCTGCTGTTCCACTTTACTCTTATCAGACAATTGTTCTGATGTATCTTCCAGTATATTACATAATATGTAGCATACAAAAATCACACAGATGTGGCAGGGTCATACTCAAATGTTCCCCCACAAAGAAAAAGCAGTAGAAACAAGCTTAGAGCAGACTGAACACCTGCAGTGTGTGTTTGTTATCCAAGACTTCTGCCATGCTCTGTGGATTCCATATGGGCTTCATGGCCAAGGCCCTAGGAGGTATCCAACATTATCTGCAAGAGATGTATCAGTATGTGGGGCTAACTACATTTGAATACACCATAAATTTAGCAGTTTGCCTTAATAGTAGGCACATTGTGCTTACTAACTAGATAGCTCAGTGGGATGTTATTATGCAGGAAATGGCAATATAGCAGATGTGTACCATATATATTTTGTGAACTGCCTGGGTGTTATGTGGACACACTGCTTATGATCTCAAATGCAATGCACATTACATGGAAGTCCTTCCTGTTCAAAACTATTTATGACTGTGATTCAGGTAGGGCTTTTTTTGCTACATGTTTGTAATCTATAGGGGTGAGTGATGTCATAGAAAGCATGCATGATGTTAGCTGTTTCCACTAATATTCTAGAAAACCATATATGATCCTCCACAAGTAGAAGCATTATGTCAATAAACTTGTTGAATATTCAGGAGTCAGAGGCCTGACAATTATCCAACATTTCCCATCTTGATCTATGAAAGGTCCCAGTGGCTAGACTAGAAAAAGGTATAGGTTGGTGTTAAGAGGTACATAAAGGCTGTGTCTTCCTATAGATTTTGTGTATGGGGAACAGACGTCAATCAAGATACATGCAGTATCCCAATCTACTCTAAAGCAGTCAATATATTGTTTTCTTTGATTCCAGTTGTCACCTCATGCATACTGGCAAAGATCCGAAGATCCAGTAGCTAAGAAGTCTGCAGTATTCCACCTGTACTTCAAAGGGTCTGAAGTCCAGGACTAAAACATATGTCTGGTAAAGGGTAAGACAAAATACTGAACTCTAGCTGATGCTTCCAAAACTTAATATTCTAAAAGATTTTTCATATGTACTAAAAGGTCACACAGGTACACAGTGAAGCTACCATCCAAACAGCATTTCCCATCCAGGTCTATCATTAAGTTTCTTTCTCATTTAAATAGACAACTTATTTAAGAGCAACTTGGATTCAAAATTAAAATATTTCTTTCAGAATATTCTAAAATGTTTTAGTTATTAGAAGAAGAAGCAATATGTCATGTACAGACAAAAAAAATTGAATCCACCAAAGAATTGGAATGGGATCTCCAGTTATTACCTCAAAAAAAAAAAAAATATATATATATATATATATATATATATATATATGGATCTAGGAGTATTGAATGAAAGTTCAATAGTCCAAATCCACAATCACTGAGCACACTTTAACAAAAGTGCTTTCACCGAAAAAGCGCTTTCATTAAAGTGTGTTTAAAAAAAAAAATAAAACATTACTTTTATGTTTTTGCAGGGGGACTGTGCCCCCGACACCTCACTCTACTTAAATGTTCTCACTCCAAGGTTGCACTACACTGGGGAAAAGGGAATTTTCCCTTATCCCCACTGTAGTGCAATCTCCACAACAGGCATACTTATGCAAAAGTGCCTTTTGGTGAAAAGCACTCTCGCGCAACTATGCATGGCCGAATCTGTTCCGGTTATGTTGCTGTTCGGTGATCCATACGGAACCCACACACACACATATATATATATATATATATATATATATATATATATATATATATATATATATATATATATATATATATATATATATATATATATATATATATTTTTTTTTTTCAAAATTCAACTCACAAGAATCAGAGTTCCTGTATCGGACTGGGAGTGAGTTCTGCTGCAAGTGATGCCCTTTTTGGAGAAGTTTCCTTCTTTGAGTTGGTGCAACCATGGAGTTGATTATATATATATATATATATATATATATATATATATATATATGTATATGGTTCCCCTTTAGAAGGTCGAATAGCTGAAATCTCGAATTTCAGAAGCTTGACCTTCTGAAAGGAAAGTAAAAAAACAAAACAAAACACAAAACAATGTTTCTGCAGTGGGGCAAGACCCACTGCACCCCTCATACCCCCCACTACTTATTTATTCCAACTCTGAGATCACACTACAGTGCAGAAAGGGAAATCTCCCATTCTGCACTGTATGCCAATCCCCATTCAGAAGGTCAAGCTTCTGAAATTTCGAGCATATGGTCTCGACCATATGCATTTTGAGATTTCAGCCATTCGACCTTCTGAAGGGGAACCATACACACGCACACATATATATATATATATATATATATATATATATATATATAAAGAGAGAGAAATAGATATAGATATGTAAGTGGCTTGCTTCTCTGCATAAATACTTTTAAAAAGTGTTTTTTTCTGAAGTTTTGTTTTGGGGGGGTGTAGCTCAGGAATTCCAATCCTTGGCATATTAATCTTCATCCACTGATAGTGAAAACTCTTTATCATTATTGTTGATGTTCTTCTTCATGAAACAGGTACTTCTTTTGTTTTCATGTATGTGAGACTTTTCAAAGAAAAGAAATGAAAATTTCAAGATTCCTTAAAGAAAAGTAATAGGATATTATTAGTAAAATGTCTCAAGTTTATTTTTTTCATATAAATATAACCTAATATTGGATGCTTGATACATTAAGTTGGTTATCAAAGCTCTTCAAAGTTAAAATAAGTCAGTAGTTGTTATATGTTATAGTGTAAGATGCATGCGTGTGGGTGTGTGGGTGTGTGTGTGTGTGTGTGTGCGTATCTATATGTCTATATATATATATATATATATATATATATATATATATATATATATATATATATCTATCAAGTTTTAAGGTATAAGTTACTATATAGCTTTTCTTTTTTGTTACATTTCAAAAGTGGACACTATGTCTGTAGAATATTCTCCATATTCCTTTATGTAAATTTTCCCATCTTTTAATCACTGAAACAATGGTTATGATAATTTTTATTAACACAAACCATTGGAATTTTCGGTTATTGCTGAAATTTCCTTTTCATTCTTTTCAGATCCACAGATCAGCCTGTCAAAAGCAGCCATGGTGGTTCCATGACATTGGGTGAAGAATGACATGCACTTATTTTCTAATTGGATGGAACCTCTGATAGTCTAGGATTCAGATATACAAATGCTTCTGCAAAGTAATGCAAAGTAATACAAATAAAAATTGCATAGTATACGTATATGATGCAATGGTAGTATAGTACAATATTTTGGTGTCTAAGCTTTTTTTTTCTTTAAACAGAAGCATAGACCTATTTTATCTATCTATATAGATATAGATAGATAGATAGATAGATAGATAGATAGATAGATAGATAGATAGATAGATATAGTCTAGTTGAAACTTTCCTTTTATTTGTCAGACTTATTAGTCTTGCATTTACACATCCCTCTACTTGTTCTTGAAGTTTATTTAGATTGCTATTACTTTTAAGAAGGAATGAACATCTGTTGACAAAATACATTACTGTTGGTTATTAGTTATGGGATAGTAGAAATTATGTTGTGGAATTGCCTGATTGACAGGAGACAGCTTAAATTCTAGACAGACAATCCCTTCTTTTTGAATATACTAGTGTCCAGGCAGTTAGTGCTATTAATTGCTGAGTATTGCTTGTTGTAATTACTGCTGAAGCTGTGATGATGTAAGTGCCATACATCTTTATAGCTGGAGAAAGGGTAAATGTGTTATGTATAGCCTGATCATTTCAGGTTGCCTTATATTTTAAAAGGTGTTTTCTCTTTTGGGGAGACTACATGTGAGATGGGATTTTATGAAACTCGTTGGATTATTTATACTTAAAATCTATTTCAATTGCTTCTTATTTAATGTAGTTGTTGAGAACAGAAGTGTTTATTAATTGGGAAGGGAAACACTGTTTATTTAATAACATTTCCTTTGTCTTATTATACATACTTGTCATTGATGAATACCATATCCTGTTTCCATGCAAGATGTAAAAATAGTCTGAGTTTTTTAACAATTATGATAAACAGTGGCTATATAGTTTAAATGAGGCTTGTATTTTATAACAAGTTTACACTTATACAGCTCTAGTTATTTGCCTTTATATTGATCAATGTGTCATGGTAGTACATATTAACATTTTATTTAGTGCTAAATAATAAAATTTCCATTGAAATATAAGTAAAGATCATAAGCAAAACAAATATAATTTTAATAGCTTTAATGGAATATGTAATATTTTTGGAATCTTCCATCTGCATTATATGATTATTGCTGCATATTTTGCTGTGCCATAATACCTGAAGATATGAAATAAGTATTACTATCTTACTACGAAGAAAGAAGATGCAGGTGAACAAATATTTGATATATAGCAGCAATTCCACTGTGCTGGAAAAAAGGGACACCACATGGATGTTCAAATGGTTTATCAACACTAAGTCACACAGTTAAGTGCTTTCGACCAATAACAAGGTCTTCATCAGAACAACTATTACAAAAACACAGTAACAATATATAGTAAAATGTCCCATACAATTATCCAATAAAAAATAATTAAATTTAGATGATCACCATTTTGAAAAAAAAACAATAATTAAAGTTACGTACATATATAAAACACAGTAAACAATTGTAAAAATCCATATAAAACATTCACATAAAACATAAAAATATAATTCATTTGCATTTATCTTGATGAAACCTCCTATTTAATATTACTTTATAATTCACATTGTTGTTTAACCCAGGGGCATTATAGGTGTTAAACAATGTCTGCCACTTAAATTATTTAAAATTCAACTCACCCTCCCTGTCCCCATTGAAATCACTTGGTACTAAATCAATAACTGTGAAATAAAACTTCTTATAACTTTTACATATAAAAGCATGTTTCACTAAAGCATTGTCCATGTTCCCCATTTTATGGTGTGTAAATGTTCGTACATCCTCTTTTTTAAAAGCCTACTAATTTTTCCTATATAAAATGCAGAACAGGATGAACACTTAGCTAAATACACCACATAAATAGATTCACAAGTAAAGTTTTCAGGTACCTGCCACACTTTTTTCACTTGTACTAACTTCAAAAAATGGCCCCTCCCCTGTATATCTACAGTAATTACAATTGTAACATTTAAAAGTACCCCTCATCACCCCTCCACTGTTAATATAATCCCTCTCTAATAACTCTTTAAAATTCCTTCATGGAGTATATGGATTTTTACAATTGTTGAGTGTGTTTTATATGTGTATGTAACTTTAGTTGTTGTTTTTTGAAAATGGTGATCATCTAAATTGAATTGTTTTTATTGGAAAATTGTATGGGATATTTTACTATATATTGGTACTATTTTTGTAGTAGTTGTTCTGATGAAGACCTTGTTATTGTTCTAAAGGGCTTAACTGTGTGGCTTAGTATTGATAAACCATTTGAACAGCCGCGTGGTGTCCCTTTTTTCCAGCACAGTGGAGTTCTTGCTTTGTTTTTTGTTTTTACATCACTGTTTTGAGGCAATTGAGTGTTTTTTTAAATATGTGATATATGTAAGAAGGCAGTACATATAACTGAAGTAAAATGAAATGCTAGGAATTTGTGTAAGCATTTTACAATGTACACCCAATTATTCCATATTGTTTTTATTAGAAGAACTGTTATAAGAATACTGACAGTTAAGTTAGATTTGTTTAATATTGACTATTTACAGAATTATGTTTATGCAGCTGGTTTATAGTTCTGTAATTTTTGGATGAGTGTCTATAAAAATCCTGAAATTAGGTTAATAATGTTATTGTTGAGCAATTAAATGCTAATGTACATTAATGTTTTATGTTTCAAAATTCTGTAGTTAGCAAACTTTATAATGTCTCAAATGTAGTAACATAATATGTATGACTTTGGAAACTGGATTGCTATTTGACTTGAATCAGTCATTGTCAGAAATGTTAAGAGAAGAGAAAAAAGAAACTTAGGACAGAGAGAAGATATTTGATAATGAGTGAGGAAAGCAAGTTTATTTTTTCTACATGTTTAATGTTATACCTTGATTGTGCATTTAATCATTAATATTCACTGAATACAGTTGTTAAAACACAAGCTTTTTCATTTCTAGCTATATTGCAGATGGCTGGATTTGTTCTAACATAGAATATTTCTACATCACTTTTAGATACTTGAATAAATTTTATAGTTTCAAAAAATATAGATGATCATACTACATAAGAGGTGAATGGAGAGTAAGGAAGATGACAGGCATTCCAGAGGAAGATGACTGGTGAGGAGTAGGATAAATGTAGGTTATGGTGAGGAAAAGGGTTGAGTGTAAGACAAAGAAATTGTGTCATATGTAAGTAGAATTTTTTAATTTGGTTCATTTAACAGAATTAATTGATTTAAAATTTTGAAATTGTTTTCCTGGAGGAAATCAACCTATTAAAATAATTTTGTCAGAATACATTTTTGCATGTTAAATTTGCTAGTTATGCATCCAAAACTACAAAAATTACAAAAGAACTTATCAAGGCTTCCCTATCTCTTTTACTGATTCAATTAGCTACAGACCCACTGGCAAATTTCATTAGAATGGATAGTAATACTGGCAGCTTCAAAATCAATAGTACTTATTTTTCTAGAATTCAATTCTTTGCAAATGATATTTTATTAACATTAAGGAGCATAAATGCATCTATGACATCTCTACATAATGCTTTCAGGCATTTTAAAGAGAGTATAATTTGAAATGTAACTACAAAAGAAATTAACAAATATTATGCTAACCAACCCAAACATTGAACAGTCTTTGAAAAGATAGAATTTAATCTTATAAAAATAAGCACTTTGTACAAGTTAAATAAATTATTAAGGATCTAATCTAATAACTGCAACTTGTAATAAACTGTAATAAACTATAATCTCATTTAATGATAGATTCACATTAATGAAAATTGTTTAAATTAAAAAATATTTGTTTGTCATTCAAACAACCTCTTTTCCTCCAAATAAAGAGCACATTATTGATTTGAATAATGTTATTATTGCATTTCTTTGGCAAATAAATACACACCAGATCACTTTTAAATTATCATACCAAGTCATAGGACTAAGAGACTGACATTGCAGCTATCTGATTCCTGAACTTCTATATTTAAACAAATCATTTCTTGTTTATTACACTACAAAATAGAAAGAAATATATGAGAAGATTTTTGAAGATGCAGTACTGATAATTCCCATGCATTGTATATATTTTAATAATATGTTGCTATGGATATTAAATAATTATTTTATTATTATAATACTATACCTAATAGATCAAACTGTACAATTATAATCTTAAAATATTTTAGAAATGTCATTTATAAATATCCAACTTTAAAAAGTGGAGATTTTCTATTTTCATTATCTGTCTCACTCCAGGTGTTATTAAATATCCTAATATTACTAAAATTTGGAGTTTAAAGAGGAACAGACTGATTTTTGGTATAACTGCATAAAAGGTTGTACTATATCAACTAGTGATTATATAATGCATAAATATTTTATTACTTATCTGTTTACCTTGGAGCTTTTCTCCCCGGGCCTCCACTGAAAATGGACACTAATCCAGTTGGACTATCCTGGTCAACAAATGTAAAATAAATAAAAATAAAAATAAAATAAAATAAAATATCCTAATGACTAATTAATAGTTCATAGCATTAGACAGTTTATGTCTCCAAAAATGCAATATATGACAAAGTCTGAAAAAAGCAGATTAGTCTCCTTTATAGGATTACATTAATTCTATCATATTAAATTAGTCAACATTTGTGCATTCTTTATACTAGAAAATTGTACATAAAACTAATTACCCCAGCCTTTTTGAGAATGATAACTCCTTGGTATTAATGTATTTTAAAATAATTCTACTGCTTTCTGAAAATTCTTCGACTGGAAATTCCTCCACAGAGCATTTTATACCACAAAAACTGGAAAGGTATTCAATAAAGATAATCCTGTTTGTTTATTATTTTTGCAAGCAATCACTTTATTGAAATAATCATGAAGTAGCAAAAGAAAGATAAATACAATTCTCTGAAACTGTAACAATGATGTAAACAAATGAAAGTTTAAATTGGACATTTGTTCTTAGCAACTCAGCAATAATATCAGTTTGAAGCCCTGTTGAGAACATGCACTGTTATCTCTTCTCCTTTGTCCTTCTATAACATTTTAAAAAAATCACATCCCTTTATACATATAACCATGTTATAACAAATACAATAATACTCCTCTTACTATGTTTTAAAGACACATATAATTTGTTCAGATATAATAATAATGTCTTCTTCCAGTTGCTAAGTGAGGATTTCTAAACCTTTAAAACAATTGCTGGCATATGCAAGGACTAAATCAGAATGGAATTTTTGATTCTTTCTTCACCCCACTGAATACCAAAGAGTCAGAACTTCCCTATTATCTGGTAGATGCACTCATGTGGCTATTCTAATTGCTTTTATTACCTCCATCTTGCACTTCTTGACAATGCCATACCTTATGTAAGTACCCTGCTTTGGTTTCCCTGCACCACCAGTAACTGTCATAAGATGCTCTTTTCAAATGATGTGGGGATAAGTACCATACATGCACCATCTTAAACTGAGTAAAAGAGGTAACTTTGGGAATTTTATTATCCATAGGTCTACTTATTATACAACACAGTCTCCTATCCTCTATACTATTCCCTATCTCTGTTACCCATACTTTATTTAGTTGTAACAACTAATCACCTTCCTTCTCCATAATTAGTGAACAGAGCTTCTGTTTTGATGGATTATAGATCTTTTTTTTTTAATTATGTCTTTTCCCTCTACTATCCATATCTTCAGAGTGTCAGCTTTTAACTGGAAGTATTGCAACCTGAAATTTTCCCCCATCTTCCTGGATAATTCCTGGAAGGTAAGGCACCCTAAATCTGTTTCTTCCTTCACCAGGTATTTTATGTGAGAAATACACTTGTTTGCCCAGTCCTTCCAGTAAATTATCTTATTTCCCACCCTACACTTTCTTTCAGCCCATAAATGCTTCCCCATTTCACATTTCTTGATTTGCAGAACATTGTCAAGCTAGTGCCCTTCAAACCAATTTTCTATATTTCCTGCTTTTTAAGTTTTTGTGTCCCCTGCCTTTTGAGGATATCTGCTAGACAAAATAAATTCTTCTGAGTCTCTAAAGTGTGCCAGATAAGTTTTTTCATTTAGCAAGTTCCTAAAATATTGTCACCTTACTGTAGATCTGAATATACTGACAGAACTGAGATACCTAGTCTGCCCTTTTCTGTTCTTTACAAATAGTATTCTTCTACCAACCCTTGGAGATTTAGCATTCCACAGAAAGTATATACAAATCTTTTGAAATTTGTGGAGGTAATTGATGTGGACTATTTGTGGCAAGTGTCTGACTAGAAAAAGGTATTTAGGTAAAAGGTGCAGCCTATTGTCTTAATTGTATTGAGAAAAGGATAATACATATATGTTTGCCAACATTTCTTTTCTCTTCTATATCTTTGACTAATAACTTGATATTCCAGTCAACTAGTCCCATGTTTTGCATGATCTGTAAACCAAAATATTTCACTTTTTTAATTACCCCATTCACTAATCTGACAAGTGATTTTTGTCCTTCTTGCCTCTCTCTAACTCCTACAGCCCTCACTTTTTCCCAATGATGGTGAGTCCCAAGATTTCACCAAAGCTATTCAAAGCTTCCATTGTCTCATTAATAGCCTTATGAACATTTGAAATCCATACTCCCACATTGTCTGAAACCCACATTAAGGTGAAAACTCCTTTAACTGGGATACCTATACCTGTATGTATCAGGTGCTATTATAGGTACTCTGTTAATGGTTCTACTAATAATGCAAAATAGTAGAGGTGAGAGCATGCATCCCTGCCAAATATGCTTCACAAGGTAGATAGTTGCTGACTTCACCTCATTTGGAACAATGTACAGACTGAGTATGCTATATAGGAGTTTACATTTATTCATGTAACCTTTGAGGAATTACAATCCTTGTAAGGTACCTGACAAGAAGTCCCATTTTGTAGATTGTCAAATGCCTTCTAGAAAATAAACAGACAGTGCCACCCTTTCCCTTTGATAAAAACTTACTGCATCCCAGATACTATCTTGGCAATAAATGTTTCTAATCTGTTTGTCAGGATTTTAGGAAAAACAAAAATATTTTTATACTGTGAGATAGGTCTATGTAGGTCTGCCCTCTATTTCCCTCTCTTTCTTCAAGAAAAAAAAGAAAGAAAGAAAAAATATATCTTGGCAGTGAGCTGCCCTATATTTCCCTCTCTCTCTTCAAAAAAAAAAAAAGAAAAAAGAAAAAGTATATCTTGGCAGTGAACTGGTATACTGTGAATACTTCCTTTTGCTCCATTTGTTTATATAATAGGTTGAGCCATTTTACCAACTGTATGTCTTATAAAATTTTGCAGTGATTCTGTATAAACCTGGTGCTTTACTCATCTTAACCCCATTTAATGCCTGAATTATCTCTACTTCAGTTATCTGTTTGCCTAGCATTTCCTTCTCTTCTGATTCAATTTCCTTAGATGCAGTTTTGACAAAAAATGCATCATTTTTTTACATACTCTTTGTTCCATTTTTACTAACTCCCCATTTCAGAGTGCTTGGTAAGATTTGACTGATTTCTTCAGGATAAGTAGTCAGATCTCAATGCTTAAATCACCATTGCTCGCTTCCTTTCCTTTGGGACAGAGCTTCAGAATTTTGGTGAACTGATCCCTTGAGCCCAGTAAAACTGCAACTATTTCTCCCAATTATTATGCGTCTCCAGGAGGAGTATTTTCTTATATTCAAGTGTTTGATTTGACTTAGCAGGAGATTATTCTGGTACCTCCAAAAACAAACGTGGGAAGAAAGCACAACAGGTACTAAAGATGATTGGTCGGGTAAAGCACTCTGTTATAACAGTCAAAGTAAAAGGTAAAAAAACAGATAGTGCACCAATGGCTGTGTTGAATCTTAAAAGTCACAAATTCACGAACAGCAACTGCTGGTTGACCTTAACAGGATCCATCAGACTTCATCTGATTTTGTGACTTTTACGATTCAACACAGCCATTGGTGCACTATCTGTTTTTTTACCTTTTAAGAAAGCACAACAGCCAAAGTAGAAATGCTGTTGTATTGCTGCTTCTAAGGTCCATAAACGCTCAAACCATATTTATTGATATAAAATACAAGTAAAAGACTTCTTCAGAACAAACTGGGCAAAATAACTAAATTTAATTTAGATATTTTAGAATTGAGGATGCAGATATTTCTCAACGCCCACCAGTACCCTGGACTCAATGAATGTATCAGCATTAAGCCTATTTTATGGCTAAACCATATTAAGGGTCACTAATATATGTTTAGAATTTGGTGTATAAAATTTATTATACACACGTATATGTATTTTAGTAAGTATAGTATATTTGCACAGCAGTTATGTAATTATATTTTATCTGTGGGATATTTTTCATGGACAACAGTCCATTTTGTTACATGTTTGAGATATTACATTACAACCATACACATATATTTTCAAGTACATAAAGTTATATATTTCAGACGAGTTTTTATACATCAATTTTATATATTATATTTATTTATTTGTATATTTATTGGCATATTTACATTTACCTATTTACATATTTATTGTATTAATTATTTATAAATTTTAATCTCAAGGACAATTTTATAGTATATATATATATATTGCACATATTTTTTAATTTTAGAATCATAAGAAATATATACATACACAGTTCTTGCACAATGTTGGGTTAGATATAGTTTGTGTGTCATATTATCAGTTACCCACACATATATTTACATATAAAATTCATTACACAAATTCATTATAATTTCATTTATATTGTTTAGCAGTATATAATCATACAAATAACATTTTTACAAATTAATTAATTTTTTGCAAATTGGTAAGGTATACTGCACACTCAGTTAAAGTATGCATACTGTTTTAGTCAGTAGAGTCAGTATTATTTTTTTTTTTTTTATACAGCGTGTATCTGCTGCCTTTACACATTGTGTTGGTTAAGCATTTGGTTTGATATTTAAGAGGTCCTTTTACAATGTTTTTGTTCTGAAGACAATAAATATGGTTTGTATTGGTTCTTGGTTTTTCATTATTCTGGTACCTCTCTACTTTATTTTGCCTTTCTTATGCAATTGCGCCTGTCTTTCTTTAAGCAGTTTCTCTTACTGCATTCTTCTTCTACTCAGATATTCCTAGTTCACTTATTGATTTTAATTTGAAAAATTCCCAGTATGTTAAAAGCCATCAAAAACTTTAACTCACCTCTAGGAAATCACTCAACAAGCTGTCATATCCATTACAACCTGGCTTACATGAGCACAATCTTACTCAATCACAAAAAAAAAACCTCTTCCTCTTTATCCCCAAAACTCAAACCCTTAACAAAGCATCTTTCAAAATCTTTTCAGCAAATGGCACTGAACTTCAATTATTTCATCCTCCCAAACTATTATGAATCATAATAGATGATACTCTTAAATTTGATCTCTACATCCAAAGCAATATCAAAAAAGCCAATCAAAAACTAGACGTTCTATAAAGAAACAAACATTTTATGAGCACATTCACAAACATTACTCTAAACAAAAAACTTCCTTCTGCCCTCCCTACTTTATGGAGCCCCAGTTCTAACCAATTTCCATTCATCCATAAAAACAAACTTGATAGCTACTACAACAGCATTGTCAAGTTTGTTACTAATCTAATTCATTGTTCTTTACCCATCACTGTAAAGCTCTGCATACACTTAACTGGCTGGAACTCTCCCTCCACCTTTCATACAATTCAACTTTTAACAGTGCAAAAAAATCATACACAAATCATTAGCCTGCCCATCTCTTATCCCTTTAATCAACATATATTTCCCTAAAAAAGTACTCATATCAGAATACAAACAACTTCTCACCATAAATAAACCAAACAAATCCTCTGGACAAAGCCTATGCATTTACTCAGTAGCAAAAGAAAATGGAATTCCCTACGTCTAACCACCAGAACTCTTTTTAACCTACCTCTTTTAAATGTTCCCTAAAAGAATACTTTTTGAAATCATGGGTTTGCTCCTGTGCCAATCTTGGCTGAGCGTACTCACTATACTTCATTCACCTCCCTTCAACCTAAGTCACACCTCACAACCCTCTCCAACCTCCTACTGCACTCCTTCCTTTTGTTTTTCCTTCTACCTTACTATATCTACTTCCTTTCTGCAGACCTTTCCTCTATCTCTTTCTCTTTCTTCCCAACTTACCTAAGTTACTTGAAAACACCCTACCTTGCACTTTTCTTATGACCCCCTTTTCTCTCTATTCATCTTCCTTACATAACCATAATATAAACACCATCTCTCATACTGTGACATCACTCAATAACCCTCACTGTCTCTAATCGTGTAATCTCTCATATCCTTTTAAATATATTACAATTGTCTCAGGTCTCATTTATCACTTACTAATCTATGTAACAAATAATATGACTAATGAGTTTTTCTTCACATATTTTCTCCAACTCATGTTATTGTTTTTAATTGCACTCTACTATGAAGCATATGTTCTATGTTTTTTCATTACATTTTTTCACTCCTATGTTTTGTAGTGTAACATGATACTCTGTGATTTAAAATAACTGTAATTGAGCTTTTGAAAGATTGTAATTGTGAAGCTTTTCTCCCCAAAGCAGTTTCTGGCCAAGTCGAATTTCCTCGGTAAACAAATGTCAAATAAATAAGTAAAGAAATAAATAAATATAAGTATGGTGGCACCACCGACTATATACTCCTTCCAAATTTCTTTTATCTATATCTTTAACCTTTCCACTGTTTCCTCTCTTAGTAGCAACCTTGACGATGTTTTTTGTAGTAGCTTTTAAGTTTGTTTTTATGAATGAATATAAAGTAATAAGGGATCCAATCACAATTCACCACTCTTGGACTTTATGCAACTATCTAAAATCAGTTTCACAGCACAATGGTCTGATAAAGCTCCATAAAAGTAAAACATAGTAAAAGGTGCATGTAAAATGCACCAACTTTATGTTTAAGGTCTAGTACCTGTGGATGGTATTCATTGTTACTAGCCAGAAATTAGTTCTACTAACACTTTCAACATGTTAACTATATAGAAGAAGTCCTTCTCCTCTAGATGTAAAGCCCTCAATACATCTACAGGGTTAAAGTCCTCTGTCCTTTCATTTAATACACTAGTATTAATTTTGGTAACAATATTCTACCTGTTGGAATCCTATCCTTCTCTGGATCAGTCACACTGAAACCTCCTACAATTAAGATAGTCGCATTATCCTGTGAATGTGAATATATTCTTTCTGCCTCCCAAAACACTGGCAGATGCCCAGGATTCTCCTAATATGGGCCATAAAATTTACCTATCAACAATTTGCCTTGCTTTTGCCACCTTACTCACCTATTTCCCCCTTAATCCTTCATGCATTTCCTCTTTCATACATCTTAGCGAATCATGAATTAAGGTGTGATTACCTCTTGCTTTGTTGTCCTTACACAACTTTGCCCATACTTCCCTTACATTCAAAATGCTGAAACATCTCTTGCTCTGATCTTTGTTAGTGAATGAATTAAAAAATAAATATTTTTTTTAATTCTCATTAATTTGTGTGCATTTTCAACCTCTTTTACATATAAGGGTCAAAATAGTATAACACATTCCTGTAAATATGCAGCTCAGGGTTGCTTCCTTGATGACAATATACGCTTTGCCACTATAAGAATATAAAATAAAACAAACAACAAACAGTTTTGTGTCTTCATATCAGAGCTATGATAAATCATATATTTCATAAGGTATGCAGTCAGCAGTTTCACTTGTTTCCCTTGCTCGTCAAAAATCATACAGGAAGATTAAAAAAAAGAGTAACAGCACACATTGGATCAGCAATGACAACAAGTTATTGGTTAACAATCTGTAAAAATGGTCAGCAATAATTTGACATGTATGTATAGGTCAAAGCAGTCCATATTAGGATATATGAAAAAATGTATAGAAAGTCCATTCATTTCACTGGTAGCATTTCAGGCATTTTGTTCAAACATTCCATGATCTATTTCCCTACATTATGTCTTCTTCAATATGTAACACTTCCTGGATGGTGCACCTTATTGTATTAGGGCATGGATGTTGACTGAACCAATTTCCATTTATTTGGAGAAAGTACTACAACCATACCTGGATGCTATTGAACATGTAGTATTTGATACAGGTGACTTGTGAAAACTTAATAGATGGTACAAATCTAGCTTTTGTTCTCCCTTTGTTGCACTGTTAAATCTTTATTTACTTCTATTCCTAATGATGAAGGTGTCTCTTCTATTAGAAATATATTAGGTGCCAATTTAAATAATGAAAATAGATTCATAAATAACACCTGTACATTACTCAAATTTCTAGTGGAGTATAATATATTTTGTTATTATGGTGAAGTTTTTTTTTACAGAAAAAGGAGTAGCTATAGCGACACCTGTCTAGCTATGTTTGATTGGGAGCAGAATTTTATATTTGTGGACAATGAGTGTACAAAGCATATTCTGCATTATGCAAGGTTTGTGGATGCCATCTTTATACTATGGAGTTCTAATGTAAGCTACCTTGTACAGTTTATACTTTACCTTAACTCTAGTACTACTTTTTTAACATTTAAATATAATTTCTCAGATGAGAGTATTACCTTTTTAGATATATTGGTTAATCAGAGTGAACAAGGGCAGTTAGCCACTAAAATTTAAAAAAATATATAAACAGGAATAGTTATTTAAAATGACATAGTATGCATCCAGGGTTTATATGTAGGAATATAGTAAAGGGACAGTTTTATTGTTTAGCTAGATTAACATCTAATTATATAATTTTTGATATAGAAGAAGTGGTGATGGCTAATGGTTTTATGAAATGTGGTTATAATTTGCAAGAGGTAAATAAGGCACTTAATGAGGTTAAACAGCATCATAGTGGTATTATTTGTCCATATTTTAATTCTGATAAATTAATACAGAATAATAGTAATGTTTTATGTGACACGTCTTCATTATGTTATGGCTTTTACTAGCAATTACAGATCTATTACTAATATTGTAAAATATAATTGGTCAATTTTAATGACCTGACAAAATATTCTAAAATGATTGGCCCATTTCCTAGGACAGTGTTTAAGAATAAACTTAATTTAAAAAGAGAGTTATGTTATAGATGGTAGAATTCATCTATTAATATTGGGAAGGATATACATTTGACCACAGGTAAGGGCATGTTCCTCTGTATCATGTGTATTTATTGTCACTATATTGACACTACTGCTTCTTTTATACAGCCTATAACTCAGCACAAATATACATTTTCTCATCATGCTGACTGCGATACTATGAGTTTAGTTTATATTGCTAAGTGCACTATTTGTACATCATTTTATGTAGGGAAAACTAACAGAAGCCTATGGGGTAGGATAGCTCAACATATATATGATATGAATAAACTGAATTTCACCAATGGTTTAGCTAAGGATTTTTCTCTGATGAGTACATCCCACTCTTCTGAGTTTTTTTGTTTTATAATTGGTTATACGTGGAGTTAGGAAGGGTGATATTATAAATAAGAATGAGGTTTGTGAATATGAATGGATTAGTAGGTTAAATGCATTAACTATGCCTAGTATGAATGAGTTTTGCTCTTTAAATCCTGTTTTGAAATCAAGAGGTTTACATTATTGATCATGTGACTACTTCATTCTGTTTAAAGAATGTTTGCTGGAGCCTTTTAAGTAGTTGATAAAGCATGATTTCTAGATGAAAGCTTGTACTGTATTACATTAAATTATTTATATTGTCGTGCACTATCTGGTTTTATTTTGTTTTACTGGTTCTATAACTGTCATTAACCAATTGGTTGATATGTTTAGAAAAAGTTGGATCTATCATCATACCCAGGTCCTTAAATGAATCTACAGCTTGAATCACCATGTGCTGTATTACGTATTTACTTTTCAATTTTATGTCTACCAAATCTCATATGCTTAGATTTTGATATTCTCCTGTGCTCAAATGGTCAATTTAGTCAAGTTCTTTTGCAGACATGCCCTGTCTGTAACACATGTAATCAGTTTATCCATTTTCAAGTCATCTGTATAGAGACTGTAGAACACCTCAGATGAAAAATCTCGATCTGAAATATACAATCTAAACAAGTAGACACCTTGAATGTTACCTCAGATTTCATCTGGCCGATTGCTGTATGATACTTGCCCTGTCCTATTTATAAGCCATGCAGCTATCCATCTTATCAAGAGTACATCAATACCTAGTTATTCTAATTTATTGATCAGTGTTTTGTGTATGACCCAATCAAATGCTGAAGTTAAATCTATGTAAATTACATCACAGCACAATATTTCTTTCTTAACTGTTATAATGTTATTATAGAAAAAAATTATTATAAAAATTATTGCATATTATTATTATATTATTATAGAAAAAAATGGCAGCACCCCGTGTGGCAGCAGCTGCTTGGGATCACTGCAGAAAAGTGCAGTATTTGTCTTGTTTTTTGTCAGAAACAACAGAAAAAAAAAAACAGATTTAAGGGCAAGAAATGAAGGTATAATTAACTACAATGCTGAAAATCTTCTGGAAATCTGATCTCATATCTCGCTGTGCTGCATGTTTGAAGAACTGCTAGCAGAGAGGCCTGTAAACTCAAACACACTCCAGGAACTCCTGCAGCTTGGAATCTTACTGGAACATGGTAAAAACAGTAGAAACCTGTCAAACCTGTCTAATCAGTTGACAATCAGACATGGGAGGCATATTAAAAGGAAAAGATGTGAAAGATCAAGAAGGAGAAGCTCTAGAGCAGGAATTAAGACTAGACTGAAAAGAAATCCACACAGGCCTGCACTTCCTTCCATGCTGCTGGCAAATGTATGCTCACTGGTAAGCAAGATTGACTATTTAAGGCTGGATCTTTCCACACAATCTAAGATGAGAAATAGTTGTTTACTTGTATTTCTGAAACTTGTCTGAACTCCGGTATAAATGATAGTACAATATATGTGGAGGGGAGGTCATTATTTCGTGCTGACAGAAATCTGTCTCTCTGTGGCAAATCTTGTGGAAGGGGTGTTTGTGTGTATACTAACAACAACTGGTGTGCAAACTGTGAAATAATCACCTCCCACTACTCAGAGAACATTGAGTTCATGTCACTAAGATGCAGACCATTCTACTTGCCTAGAGAATTAAATGGAGTAAGCATAACAGCTGTTTACATTCCCCCTAGTGCTAATACCAATGTGGCATTTAACATTCTATATCTGCCAATAAATTACCTCCAGAATAAGAACCTGAGTTTGCCCATATAATTGCAGGTGATTTCAATCAAGCTGACTTGAATCCATATTACCCCATTACCATCAACATGTGAACTTTGCAACAAGAGGGGTGAACACTGGATAAGGTGTACACAAATGTAAAACTGGCCTACAAAGCAGTTCTTTATCCACATCTGGGCAGCTCAGACCATCTGGTCATCATGCAGCTTCCTACATACACACCACTGCTGAAAAGAGGCAAACCAACAGCCAATCAAGTAAGGATATGGCCTGAGGGAGCAGTCTTGGCACTACAGGACTGCTTCAAATGTATGACCTGGTCAGTGTTTATTGATGCAGCTGCAAAGAACCACCATATTGACCTTGTAGAGTATACAGAATCTGTAATGGCCTATGTTCAAAATGTGTTGATGATGTAACACTCATCAGATCTATCACCATGCACGCTAATCAGAAACCCTGACTATCTGATGAAGTATATGAGCTTCTAAAGTCACAAAATGCTGCATTTAAATAAAAAGACAAGGATGTCCTAAGAGTGGCCAGAGCAAATCTAAGTTGAGGAATAAAGGAGGCCAAGAGGACCTACGGGCATAAAATTCAAGGACACTTCTCTGACCAAAGGGACTCCAGACATCTCTGGCAAGGCATCCAAGCCATAACTGACTACAGGCCTGCATCCACCCCATGTGATGACAACACAGAATTTCTAAACAAACTAAACACCTCCTTCAATAGATTTGATATGGACAACACTGTGCCATATAAGTTTCCTGTCGAACAAGGTGAGGAGGTGTTATGTTCATAGGTTCATAGGTTCATAGGTTCATACTAGGCTATCTGCCCTAGGGCATTTATAAGCCTAGCCAGAGTGTGTATGGCTTTCGCCACCCATATTAAATTAATTTTGCTATGCCCTTTTTCAAGGTTAGTATACTGTGCCTCTGTCTAACAGTGACACAGAAGTGATACCCGGGGTAAACCTACGATCTCCCATCCACTCATCAAGATTCCTCTTGAAGAGATTCAGTGAGGGACTCTGCCTAACCTGGACTGGGATTTTATTCCAGAGTGAAGGGAGCCTCTGGGTTATGAATCTGTCCCTCCAGCATGTCCTATTTATTTCAGTGCTGAGGTTCAAGTCTCTCGAGCGCGTAGCTCGATGGGATTTGGATTTTCTGAGGTGCAGCATGTCCATTAATTCCGGGTTGGACATGGCTTTATATGTCAGGCACAGATCGCCTCTGTGCAGGCGGTATGCCACTGAGTAGAGCTGGAGTTTCTTTAACCGGGCAGCATACGGCATCTGTTTCAGCCCCTTGATCCTCTTGGTGAGGTACTTTTGGGGTCTTTCCACTTGCTGCAAGTGTCTGGTAAGGTACATCCCAGAAGGGGCATTGTACTCAATTATGGGCCTGATGAGGGATGAGTAAAGAGGCACGATGACCTCCCCTGATCTAGATGTGAATCCATTCATGATTAGGTGGGCTATATAAAATGTTTTTCTAACCACTTTGGCCACGTGGTTGTCAAATGAGAGATTGCTATCAACGTGGGTCCCCAGGTCCCTAATTACTTTTTCTGTACTTAATGGATTACCACCTATGTGGTAATTTGTGGGCACTTTGTTTTTGCCAAAGGGGATGACTATACACTTTTTGGCGTTTAGCTTGAGGCCATGGCTCTGGCACCAGTTGTCTGTTTCTATGAGGTCCTTTTGGAGGATGCTTGTGTCGGCTGGAGAGTCTATTATGGCGCCCAGTTTGCAGTCATCTGCGAACTTGGTCAGCCACAGTCCTTCCATGTTGGCCTGTACCTCAGAGAAATATATACCGAACAAGAGAGGTCCCAGGACTGAGCCTTGTGGGACGCCACTTGTAACTGGTTTGGAGTCTGACATGGCTCCAGCTATTCTAACCATGTGGGTTCTGTCCTTGAGCCAGTTTGCAACCCATCTAGTGACATAGGGGTTTATATATAAGCTGGTGAGCTTATCTATAATGCCCGAGTGGGGTATTGTATCAAAGGCTTTTGCGAGGTCCAGGTAGACTGTGTGGACCACCTTCCCCTTGTCAATGGCCTTGGTGACTGTTTCAAAGAAATCGACCAGGTTCAAGAGGCAGGATCTGCCCTTAACAAAGCCGAACTGGGTAGGATCAAGTGTCTAAGAATATCTGATGTTCTGAAGACCCTGAGGTGAGTAAACCCAAGAAAAGCAGCTGGTCCTGATAATATTACGGGAAGGGTTCTAAGAGACTGTGCTATAGAACTGTCCACTGTACTTCCAGATATATTCAACGCATCCTTGCAGCTAGCCATTGTACCAAGTTGCTTCAAAAATACATCAATCATTCCCTTACCCAACAAATCCCAACCAACAAGCCTAAATGATTACTGGCCAGTTGCTCTTACATTAACAGTAATGAAGTGTTTTGAGCAGTTGATCAAGAACCATATCTCTTCAAGCCTACCTGCAATACTGGATACGTTACAGTTTGCTTATAGATTTAACCACTGCACAGCTGATGCAATAGCTATAGCACTTCATAAATCCTTGGCACATCTAGAGAACAAGAATTGCTATGTCAGAATGCTATTCATCAATTTTATTTCCACCTTTAGCACTGTCACCCCCCAGAATCTGATATGGAAGCTGATCCAGCTGGGCATCCACACCCCCTATGTAACTGTATACTGGGCTTTTTCATCAACAGACCCCAAAAAGTATGTGTGGGAAATAACATTTCAATCAGTATTACATTGAGCATGGGTGTTCCTCAGGGCTGCGTCCTGAGTCCTCTGCTGTTCAGCTTTTTCATGCACAACTGCATGGCCAAGCATAAATACAACAAAATCATCAAGTTCCCAAAAGATACCACTGGCGTAGGCCTTGTCAGAAATGGTCAGGAAACAGCCTACAGAAATGAAGTGGAGCACCTGATAGGCTGGTGCAACAGCAACAATCTGGCCTTAAATGTAAGCAAGACCAAAGAATTAATAGTGGACTTCAGGAGGACTCAGGAGATACATCAACTTCTGGAAATCTGGAAATTAAGGGGGTGGTAGTGGAATGAGTCAAAAGCACCAAATTCTTGGGAGTGTGCATCTGAGATGACCTATCCTGGTCACATCATATTAGTCACACAGTGAAGAAGGCAGAGCAATGTCTGCACTTCCTACGGAAACTGAGGAAGGCAAACCTGTCTCAGTCCAGTCTCAAAGCCTTCTACAGGGGGACCATTGAGAGCATCCTCATAAATAACATCATACTTTGGTAGGATAACTGCAAAGCATCTGACTGCAAGGCTCTCTTGAGGTTAGTGATGACAGTGGAAAAAGTCATTGGTTCCTTGCACCCATCCATGGATGATCTGCACGAGACTTGGTGTGTGGGGAGGGCTAGGAAGATAATCAACAATCCCACTCACCCTCCCCATTGCCTGTACTTCTGCCTTTCCTCATGCAGGTGGTATCACAGCTTTCACTGCAAAACATCTAGAATGAACAGGAGCTTCTTCCCTCTATCCATAAGGCTGCTGAACCTGAATGCCAGGCATGACAGTGAATTATTAGATCAATATGCCACTTGCTATGAAGTATCAGCTATAGTAATAACTCTGGCAAATTGCTTCAATAACTGGTACAGTTAGTCTGATCTCTTATGCTATTACTTCCTGAATGTGCAATAGTCAAGAGTGAGTCACCACTCCATACATAAAGATGTAGACCTGTGGATACCCGTAGAAATCAATGCTCGTACTCGGGATGAAAGCAGTAAATCTTTATTCCACAAAGAAGAATTCCATAAAATTCTGGTTAAGCGCTTTCAACTGGAAACCCAGTCTTCTTCAGAACAATTAACAAAAACACTCTTGCAAGAATATATAGCATGCAGAAACAATTCAATTAGAAAAAAACGCCAAAAGTATAAAAGGTGTACAACCTATTCTTTCTTCTTTGATTTTATATACATTAGGTGTGTCCACAATGTATTAGATATCTACAGCATTTATTAGATTTCTTCCTTTTGTCATTTTAAATAAGACATATTTTACGTATTTTATGTATTTTATGTATTTTTACAAGTATTAGCATTTTTTCATGGTGAAGATTTTAAGAAAAAATAGGTAGTACACCTTTTATAATTTTGGCGTTTTTTTCTAATTGAATTGTTTCTGCATACTATATATTCTTGCAAGAGTGCTTTTGTTAATTGTTCTGAAGAAGACTGGGTTTCCAGTTGAAAGCGCTTAACCAGAATTTTATGGAATTCTTCTTTGTGGAATAAAGATTTACTGCTTTCATCCCGAGTACGAGCATTGATTTCTACGGGTATCCACAGGTCTACATCTTTATATTTTACTAGTTGTTTTTCGCTTTATTATTACACCACTCCATACATGTGCAATATGAACATCAGAATATATCATAGTACAACTGATGAAGTGCAATATTCTAAGCAATCACAATGTGAAGTCATAGTCTTGCAGTACCTACTAGTATAATACTGTCTAATGTCTTCCTGTCCAATTGTGGTAATTTATTGTGTTGTAAATATTAAAATTTTTACTGTATGTGCATTAGTCTTACTGTCATTCAAAATATGTGTTCATTGTTATGTTTTGCACGGGGACCAAAGCAAAGTAATTATATTCAATTTGCACTGCTGTGTATATCTAATCGACAATAAAGTTTACTTTGACTTGATAGAACATCAAGGTACAGGTGGCAATTGATCTATTTTCAACATATGCATGCTGATGTATGGTTTCATTTCCCAACCTTTCAAATTCTGACAATAATTTATCCAATATAACCGTCTGCATTATTTTTCTACAACAGGAAAGAAGACTTATTGGTCTGTATGATAAGGTTACATGGATGTCATTAGGATAATTCATCACCCCCTTCTTCTGTAGACTGAAAGTTTTCTAGTAGAAAAATGTTATAATTCTTGTAATCTGTGAGTTACATAACAAAGCAGTGTCCTTTTTAGTATGTAGTCTGTTTGCTTTATAGACATTAGTTTATTTTTCTTCCTTGTTATTCATTGTGAACTACGTCCTTTCTTTCTCTTTTATTTTCTCTATACTTTGAATTCTCAGATGGCTAAATATTTGTATTTAGAATTCTAAACACGTCAGTAGCTTTATCTTGTTTGATAGGGTCTGGTGTTGAGTGACCTTTACTGCCAATAGACACTTCCTTTCCTTAATGTATTCTATTTGCCCTTTGTCTAACATTATTTATCACATCAGTCCAGTCATTAATAGAAGTAACAACAGTTCTCCAAGCTGTGCCAACTGCAGAAGTGCAACTGTCATCAGTAAATTTATATTTACTGCTAATAATGATAAGCAAATCATCCAGCTTTTGACATGAGGAATGCAGATCATCAGTGTTATCAAGTGTTACCATTAAACAGACATAGCATTTAGTACATTGTACAGGATACTTGTACTTCACCAACTCATTGATAGCTTATTCATTTAAGGAATCAATTTTCATCTGCAAATGAATAAAGTATTCTAAAGGAAAGGATAATCAAAATCAGTTACCATAGAATTTAGAGACTTCTATGAGAAATCAACTTCTATGAGAAAAATCACACAAACAATATACGACTAAGTATTAAATTAAGCAGAATAAAGTCATTGCTCTGACCGTACCAATTGTGAAAATCTCAGAAAGGCTTTCAGTCACATCTCATCTTAACAGTAAAGATCAATAAATTACAGTCCAACATAGGACTGTTTCAGATAATCTCTGAATTGTTATGGTTATTATAGTCAGTCTTACACCTTTATATGGGTTTAAAATTAAAAAATAAGGGTAGTTCTCACTGAAAGCAGCCATAAATACCTAGTTGAGGCTAGAGGTTCTGTTAAAAGCAGGATTCCTATTCACTTGCCTATGTGACTCATAGAAATAATCCTGGTTTCTGGAGATATAAAGTCTTAGCCAAAGCCATCTGCCAACATATTTTTGAAAGTGTTGTATTAGAAGAGTTTTGTTTAAAATTTCAGTTATTACCCAGGCACCATGGTTAGACAAATTTGATTTGACTAAACTCTTGTTATTACTTAAGTTTCAAGTCCAGCTTGTATCACTAACTCTCAGAATCATCTCCCTCGGTGCATATTATCTATTGCTCAAGAGATGATAACAAAGAAGCAGAAAAATAGATTTAACACCTCCTTTTAGAGAATGTTAATATAGCCACTGTTTTGTACCAAAATAAAATTAATAACATCAACGTGAGACTTAAAAAAACTTCTATAAATACTAAGTATTGAACAAAGTCATCTCTATTATTAAAGAAATATCAGAGTAATTCTCTGTGATTAGTTATAATTGTTTGGGCTGTATATGTCATTTACTTTTAATATATTATATACTTTAATTTTATATATATATATATATATATATATTAAGGTATAAAAACTCTCCCATCATGCGTGAAGAATACTAATATATCCGACTTAAACACTTCAAAATATAGAATAAGAAATAAAAAACACAAAGTACCAGATTTCAGGAGCAGGTGTAAAGCTTTCATTCTTTATTAGCGTGAAGAACTTCATCACACAAAACAATGAACATTGGATCAGTAGTTAAATAAGAGTATGCAAGCAACTAGCTGGCCAATAAGAAAAGACAAAATAATCAATATAAATAATACTACTTTAAAAGATCCAATAAATTCAGCTGGTTATTTGGTTGTTATGGAAACCAACCTGAGGAATGCAAGTAGTATATAATCATTATAATATTTGTAACATGACTCTAAGGGAAATGAGGGAACATTAAAACAACAGTATAAGCAGACAACTTATTTTTTATTCTTCTATATTTTGAAGTGTTTAAGTCGGATGTATTAGTATTCTTCATGCATGATCGGAGAGTTTTTATACCTTAAAATATTTTAGAATCTCTATTCCCGAGTCATGTCTAACGAGGTACAAAGGGAGCTTGGCTCTGGTAGCCAACCACTTTTGGATATATCACAATTCTCTATTCCATCGGAGCAATTATCTATTTATTCACTTCTGCTGTCAAACACACTAAATTTCCACACATTATTAAGCACGGCTTTTTGTCCAAGAAACAACATGCACAATCTAGGTCTACTTTTACTGCTGTTAATGACATTTTCTTGTCTTCCACTCTTAATACTAATGCCTTTGCCTCTCATACACAGATGCATAACCATGCTACTGACTCATTTCATCCAATCTCACTGGTTACCAGTTCAGATAATAGCTCATTTGGTGAACCATGCAATCACAATTTAGACTTGCCTCACTCTACTTCCACCCATCATAACTTGACTCAGAACCGAACCCCTTTTTCAACCATTCAGCCTGAGAATCAGGACCTAGCCCACTTCTCCACCAATCATGGTTCTCTACAGCGGCAAGCCCCTCATTTTTTTTTTACTCTAGGCTTCCTGACACCTTGCATTCAGAGAACTCGCTAATGCTTTACATGGACACATTTTCAGACAAGAAAGCAGACAGAAACATCAGTTTCCCTATCCCTATTGGCAGGGATCTTGCTAGCATCAAATCCATAGTACATAGAAATTGGGATATCATCACCAATAGCCATGAGATTTCCAATAAATTGGGTACTACCCCACTGTTTGCACATAAGTGATCCAAGCTTTTAAGAAATTCCTTTGAGAAAAGAGACCCACCATTTCTTTTAACACACTCAAATATTCACAATGATTCTCCGGGTATGTTTTACTGTGGTACTTGTGTTGCTTGTGAATACATTCTAATAGGAAATACTTTTACATTCCCTCATAATAACTTCAATATTTCTTTTAAAGGTCATTTTGATTGTAAAACCACAAATGTAGTCTATGCAGCCATTTGTGCATTTTGCCCTTCATTCTAAGTGGGTAAAACTACTAGCAAACTGTCATCTCGTATTAAAGAACATGCTGCAGCTGTCAGGAATATGGATATGAAAAATGCACTTATGAAACATTCCCTTTTTTGCCCTTCTTTTTACAAATTCAGATTTATAGTGTTGGATTATGTTGAAATGTTTTTGGGTGATACTAATACATTATTAGAAGTTATAGAACTCCACTGGCAACTCAGATTAAATGCTGAATCACCCCCAGGTCTTAATGAAATGCTTAATATAAAATGTGCATTAAAATGGATATGCTAATTCTGTAATGTCTTGACAGTTGTCTGCTTACACTGTTGTTTTAATGTTCCCTCATTTCCCTTAGAGTCATGTTACAAATATTATAATGATTTTATACTACTTGCATTCCTCAGGTTGGTTTCCATAACAACCAAATAACCAGTTGAATTTATTGGATCTTTTAAAGTAGCATTAATAATATTTATTATCTTGTCTTTTCTTATTGGCCAGCTAGTTGCTTGCATACTCTTATTTAACTACTGCTGTGATGTTCATTGTTTTGTCTGATGAAGTTCTTCAGACGAATAAAGAATGAAAGCTTTACACCTGCTCCTGAAATTTAGTACTTCACGTTTTTTTTTTTATTCTTCTATATTTTGAAGTGTTTAAGTCAGATATATATATATATATATATATATATATATATATATATATATATATATATATATATATATATATCCACATATACGTATATACATATTGTAAGTTATATATTTCATTCAAGTTGATAAATATTTTATATGTGCTTTACTTTAAAACACCAATAAAATGTGTTTTCAAATTAAAAATAATTAATTACTGAAAAGGAGGTATGTAAAATAAAATGTCATTATGAGGAAAAATTAGAGCTAAAAATAAGATAGACTATAAAAGTAATGAAAAAGAAGGCTTATGGCAGTATGCTATACTAAACTGACAATCTGTGACATAAGCCACAGAAAGCACAGTGCAAACTTAATTTTAGCTTCCTTTAGGAATGGCTATAAGCAAAGATACAAACTAAAAAAAGAATATTAGAAATGTATGTGTATTTCAAGTTTCTCACACTTTAATATACAGACAAGCATTCACTTACAACGCAGATAAGCAGTGAACATCTGAATGCTCTAGTAAGTAAAGGTTAACTGTACGGAACTGTACCATCTATGATGCATAGTGTAACAACAGTTCTAAAAAATGAAAGCTGGCATATCTGGCGCCAGATCCTTTCCAGATTATTTCACGATTATTTCACTTCAAGATATCTGAAATAAACATTCAAGTACAATTATGATTAGTTCATTAATGTTTATTTTCTCAAAACAATAAATACCTCAAGATGTCCTTTCTGGCAATTGTCAGCAATATAAAAAAAGAAAAAAGGAGCTGTGAAGATTTATGCAAAGCTTAAAAGTTAGACATATAATGTCTAGTCCATAACGTTCACAATCTAATTAATAACTGGAAAAAATATCTAAATAATGTAAAATCTAACAAGAAGGAACTACAGCAAGCAAAAACAAATATGAATAATGTCATTTTGCAATTTTTGAGATATAGGAATAATCTCTTGCAGGGTCTCAGTCTCTCACAGACAATTTGTACAAGTGCTTATGAGTATCTTATTCAACTAATCAAATGCAGGAAAAGTACAGAGACAGATTATGTTAGAAAGTCAGAACAGACACTCATTGCTCATAGACAAACGGAGAATGACTGACAAGTCATTGAGCGCATACCTTTCACTAGTCTAATTAAGTCCTTTGTAAGAAAGGATGAAAGCACTTACATAGTTACATAGTATGCAATAAAGTGCATTACAGAACTTGGTTATTGCCCATGTTTTTTATTTATATATATATATATATATATATATATATATATATATATATATATATATATCTAGGTTTGCCTTCATAATATCGACCACAGCGAACCAGCACAACGCAGAAACATTTCCATGAAACCTGTACCTCCGAAACCTCAGAAAGCTAACAAAACATGGAAAGTCGAAATTTCTGACAGCACCTCACCTACAAAAAAGTGCTATCATGGGTCAAAAAGGGAACAAGATTTTGTGGTTTGGAATATTTGGTGTTCAAGGTTTTGTGAAGGCACAGTTCAGAGTTCGCATAAGTGGGTTCACTGATATGGCCTTCAACAGTATGGAAGTAAACCTTATATATATATATATATATATATATATATATATATATATATATATATATATATAAAACAAACTATAGGTGGTACATGTAACTGCCGAAAAAGTTATTTGTGTAAAAATAAATAATTCAACAGAAAAAAACAGCATCTGTTGAATTTGATTGATAGATAGATAGATAGATGATAGATAGATAGATAGATAGATAGATAGATAGATAGATAGATAGATGATAGATAGATAGATAGATAGATAGATAGATAGATAGATAGATAGATAGAAATATACAGATATACATTGCTGTAATTCAATTGGTAGCATCACTTTGAAGAAAGGTTTTTGTGGATGTTAAAAAAGAGAGAATGCACAAATGAGTGAATGGTCATCTGAGTGAATCATACGTGGTTGAAGTTAGTTTTATATAGTGCAGGTAAGCAGGAGTGTGCAGGAAAATTAATATTTGAATGAAAAAGTGGTTGTGAAGATGTGCAAGTGTTTGCAGGTTAGGGTTAGAGTCAGGGTTAGGTAAGGGGATAGAGTCAGTGTTGAGCATGTTTTGTGTTTTCTGTATTCTGTGTTCTTTTGTCTTGTGTAGTGGTATTGTTAGGGAAAGGCTTTTTAGTAAGATAATATGTAGGGTAGCCACCCTACCCACCTTGATTATGCATGGTAACCCTAACCATAACCCTACCCCTAACACTAACCCAAACCCTATTCATTATGTTACTAAAAATGTTTCCCCTAACAATATCACTACCAAGACAACACTTGATCTTGGTTTTCTAGCTGTGGCTTCCTGATATAGTTGTTTTTTTTAGTGAGAAAGAATTATTCAGTGTTTTGTGATTCACTCTAATGAGTCATTCAGTGATTTATGATACTCTTTCTTTTGCTGTAGTATTTCTGATTCTTTCTCTTTCGAGTTTTGTACCCTCTCATGTAAGTGTATCATATATATATATATAATGTATGTATGTATATATATATATATATATATATAATGTATGTATGTATATATATATATATATATATATAATGTATGTATGTATATATATATATATATAATGTATGTATGTATATATATATATATATATAATGTATGTATGTATATATATATATATATATATATATATATATATATAATGTATGTATGTATATATATATATATATAATGTATGTATGTATATATATATATATATATATATATATAATGTATGTATGTATATATATATATATATATATAATGTTGCACCACCTTTGGTAAGCAAATCTCAAAAGCAATTCACAGCACAGACAGCACTCCTTTGTGAATAAATATGGTTATCAAATATCTCAGTACCTTCAGAGGCAGCTCCATATCATTTGAGCATCTCGCAGAAACAGTAGTCATGAAATCTTTCTGCCTCTTTTGGTTACTCACAAGGGTGAAACCGATCCTCTAGAAATAAACTTCTGTTTTTATGTTTGGACCAGAAGACTGTCTACATGTGTATTTTTTCAAGACAAGAAGCAGTACAGTGGGTAAAGAGAGAGGGGGGCCTATTTCTTTAGTGCCTAGAGTTTTCTCTTTGATATGGTATTAAGTTAATAAGTAACAGTATCCCTTCCAGAACAAAATAAGTTCTCATTCCTCTATACTCTACCCTTCTTCTTCTTCTTTCAGCTGTTCCCATTAGGGGTCACCAAAGCGGATCATCTGTTTCCATTTCTCCCTGTGCTCTGCATCTTGCTCTGTCACAACAACCACCTGCATGTCCTCTCTCACCACATCCATAAACCTTATTTTAGGCCTTCCTCTTTTCATCTTACCTGGCAGCTCCATCCTTAGCATCTTTTTCCCAATAGACCCAACAGCACATGTCCAAACCACTGCAATCTCACCTCTATGGCTTTATCTCCAAACCGTCCAACCTGAGCTGACCCTCTAATATACTGATTCCTAATCCTGTCCATACTCATCACACCCAGTGCAAATCTTAACATCTTTTACTCTGCCACCTCCAGCTCTGACTCCTGCCTTTTTGTCAGTGCCACCGTCTCCAACCCATATAACATAGCTGGTCTCACTACCCTCTTGTATACCTTCCTTTTCACTCTTACTGGTACCCGTCTATCACAAATCACTCCTGACACTCTTCTCCACCCACTCCACCCTGCCTGTACTGTCTTCTTCACCTCTCTTCCACACTCACCATTACTCTGAACTGTTGATCCCAAGTATTTAAACTCATCCACTTTTTCCAGCTCTACTCCCTGCATCCTCTCCATTCCTCTATCCTCCCTCTCATTCACACACATATATTCTGTCATAGTCCTGCTGACCTTCATTCCTCTCCTCTCTAGAATGTAACAGTTCTTCATATGAGCATATGTATGCCATTGTGAAGTGTAACACTATTAATGCCCTTTATAAACATACCCTGACATGTCAGAGACACACAAAACTCAAGTTTAAATTTAGTATCCTAGAAGTGATACCACAGAGTACAAGGGGTGGATGGCGGGAATTAATTTAATTGATTTAAAAGAACTGTATTGGATAATTAAACTAAATGCAAATGTTGTTCCAGGTCTTAATGAACATGTTCCACTACTTCCTGTTTTGAAAACAAGAGCTTTGGTGCTTTAAATAATTATTTTGCAACAATAATAACTTTTTGCAAAAAAAGTTTTAATTTCATATTTAAAAATAATATTTTTGGATTGTGACAAGTTTAGTTAAATAATCATCGATATTTTTTATAGTTAGATAATATTTTTTATGAGTACATGCCTTTAAACATTTTATTACTGTTTTATTGAATAATTTGTTCAAAGGATGATATAAAAGTATGATTGAGTCTACTTTTTAATGCTTCTGATGAAGTCCCAGAGTGAATACTGAGAGATGAAAGTGCTTAACCTGTGGAACATTTTGAAATAAAAGTTTTTTACACAAGTTCTTTCAATGTGAGGCTTATGGTGGAGTTGAGCCCTTGAGCACTATTTGTGATTTTACTTGGTTTTATTTTAGCACTTTTTACAAATAGCTTATTTTTGTTAACTGTCTGTTGTGTTAAGAACTTTTTGATTGAGTTAATAATAAGGCAATAATGTCTTAAGAAGAAACATGTCACAGAAGCTTGAAACACTGGTTGTGACACGTGATATACTTCTTCTGCAAACGCTGACATTCACTGTCTCATCCTATAGAAAGAAAAGCAGCAAGTCTAGCTAAAGTACTGTCACATGGAAGCCAAGCAGCTCTCAGTGCAGGAGATGTGAGACATGCATAGTTGCAGTCATGTTCCATCCATACGCTGATATTGTAGTTGCACCTGGCAGCTGGCATGGCAGGACCATTGTCCCCTAGGGCTACCTGGATAAATTTCTTCTTCCTCTAAAAGCTCTTGCCCCTGTATGCTGTGGAAGGAATGAATGAGCAGAAATTATCTTCATCCTCTGTGTTCACAGTGAGGAATATATGAACTGAGAAGAGAAAAGAGAGATGATAAAAATAATGCCTTAAGTAGTGGATTCATTCTCCAATGTGAGCCTGAATTAATGACAAGAATCACGGAGTTAAATCACCTAACATATTATTTATCTAGTTTTAGAGGGCATGCCAGGTGCTGGTCACAGCTAATGTTAAATACCTACCATTTCAGGGTCCCTGTACACTTGACAGCCTTGGTACACTAAGTCTGAAATTACTTTGGAGTTCACATGGCTTTCCTTTCTGATCGAGTAGAATTCATAAACCACAAGAAGAGCAGAGGACTTCTTGCCTTACTGAGATGTTTGTCTACTCCAGGGCCACAGACACCAGTTCCCAAAAGGGGAACTATAATCATCTAACATGGAGTGCCCGTTGCATTTTTATCTATGAGCCTATTTGGCTACTACATGAATCTGAGCAAGTCACTTAACCAGACAGTGCTCTGCGGCAACTGAGAAATTTGACTAGGCTCCTCAGTGGTCTCTGGAGAGCATGCCTAATAATTCCCATTGAATCTGAAGAGGTAACATGGGAAGGACAGTGCTGTCAAGCACCATCTTTGGTTTAAAAATTGTCTCAGTGGTTGCAAAAATCAACAAGGAGTCATCTCTGTCAGTATCAGTAAACAATTAAATAATTTTTAGCCATTATCACTAAACAATCAAAACAACAAAAAGCCGACTACTACAGTTAAAGGGATCTTATTCCATGACAAAAGTAGTTAAAAGAGTGAAACACTACCAGGAAGATCCAAATAAAAGAAAACTAACTGTCTGTGTACTTTGCACGTCATAGTGACATACACTTTCTCAAGTCAAAAAGCACACAAGACAATCACAGCCAGCCCAATAAATGAGAACAGCTAATTACAATAATAGACAAAACCCAGTGTGTGTGTGTGTGTGTGTGTGTGTGTGTGTGTGTGTATATATATATATATATATATATATATATATATATTTTTTTTTTTTTAATATATATCCCATCCATCCACAACCCCTTTTTTCCCATTTTTGCACATGGAGTTAGGGAGTAATATATATCCCATCCATCCACAACCCCTTTTTTCCCATTTTTGCACATGGAGTTAGGGAGTTAGGGTGTCACTTCAATAGTGATCATCTATAGCCAAGTCTATATATATATATATATATATATATATATATATATATATATATATATATATTTTTTTTTTTTTTTTCAGTACTGCTTCTGTTGAAAATCATTTGTTAATTGCTGACATACACGATGCAAAATGTCATGATCATTGTGTGTTTCAAGATTTAGATAAGCATGTGAATAAAACTAGAACAGGAAGTTATACTAAGACATGTGGATAGCCATTATTGTAAGAAACGTTTATATTGCACAGCTTATAGACAATGCCCCCTTTGGCATATATCTGTCCAGAAGCATGCAACAACTGGAATGCTCACAGAGATACCTTACTAAAAGGATACACAGCCTGAACATGTCCTACATGGATTGACTCAAAGCCCTGTGACTATACTTGAAAAGAGATTACCTGTGTCTGGCATGTAAGGCATCCTCTGACCCAATACTGATGGATTTACTGCACATCAGCAAGTGAAATGTCATCAGAAATACTTGGTATAGGGAACTATACCTCTTCTCCAACATAAACATAATGGTTTGGAGGGAGAGGTATATCTCGCAGAAGATACTACTTCTCTGGAATAGACTCACCATCCTTATTAAACAAAGTTCATCCCTGTCCATTTTCAAGTGTAACTTGGAGCTATAGATGGGAAACGGAAAATTTACCCCAGGATTGCCCTGTGTATTACTAATTAACAGAGGCAACTCCTAAATGCTTTAATTCTTGCATGGATCCTCTCAAATGATCTATTATATAATCCCAGTTATTATCATTAGGGGTAATATATAATTGTTGACCACAGGATGGGTAGGATCAGTTTCCAACTAAATGTGATAGGTTATTTCAAGCATAAAAGGTGAAAATGGCCCACAAGAACTGGATTTCATACTAGTAAAGATTTATATTTTGAATGTAGAAGAAAATGTACTTTATCTACATTATGAACTATACCAGTAAAGTAAAAGAATATTTGATTTTTTTTCTGTAGCAGCTCAAAGAGGAATTTAATTAACACAAGTCTAAAAGAAGGAACATTGTGAAATAGCTTGTATGTTTTTTTTTTTTCTTTTCATTAAATTACTATAGAATTCAATGCTCTAGAGCCATTCTTTAAAACAAATATCTCTCTATCTAGTGGATGTTACCTTCTCGGCATATAAATAGTGCACGAGTCTGTAGGAAATGTAAATACAAAGTAAGAATGTCTGGGCGTACAAGAAATGCATCAAAAATGCATGAACATCAACAAACAATTGCTCAGAACTAAGCATACACATAAACACATACCACTGAATCATCATCACAAGTTGGTGTTCTAACAAGATTTTTCAGAATAAACCCCTCACAAGGGCTAGGGTGACAGCAGATCCACTTAGAGACAGAGGTGCATTTACAGGACTGAAGTTGAAATGATTAATAGTGAACAGCCAAATGCCACATCAAATGTTACAGTCCCATCAAGTGGCTGATACATCATGTTCTTTCAGTGTTAATGGATGCAGAATTGGAGACCTTGTCTCTTCCATGATGAGGAAGGAGATGAGTATCAGTGATGATGCCCATGACAAATTCCACAGCTCAGGAGTCTGTCAAGTAAATGATCAGAACTGAGAATCCACATGACTCAGGTCTCCATTGAGCATAAAATCAGAACTGAGGAATTCAATGTCTCTGACATGCACCAGACAGGTGACAGCTCAACTAAAGGCACAGATGTCAATGTTGAGACACAGCTGGAAGTCCATGACATACTGCTTTGTTGGTGTTGGTTGCTCATCATGTGTGGAACCTAAGAAGGGATGTATGGTATTATTGACTCTTCCTGGACCTTCTATGGTCATAGAGGTTGCATTATTATTAAATCTGTTAGGCACTGTGATAAGGGAGTCACAGGTGACACTGGCTGTCTGATTGACTAAGTTTGAAAAACCTTCATGGAGCTAATTATCACTCCTTTAATCAGATTGCTCAAATGACCCAAGTTCTTGAGATGCCTTGAGTGTCTATGAGTCAGATAGATGGAAATATTGCACTATTTTTCCTACAGCTGATTGTAATGTTCTTAGATTTCTTCCATTGGTGCACAGGTGGGGTAAGCTACTAGAGATTCCCAGTGTACATTTGCAAACAAATGGATTTTATCTTTCACCTCTAAGGCTACCAAATATACAACTGCATTTTATTCTTTAACGCCTGCAAGGGTACCTAACATAAAGGTAAAAAAAATATATAAAATTGTATCCAAAATGTTACATTTTTAAAGCACTGAATGCTGAAATGACATAATATACAGTGATACATTATTATGAAGTAAGACACTACAAATAAAATTTATAATGCAGGAGGATTGTGCCCCCTTTAACCCCACTCCCCCAGACTCTAAATTCAAACTACTCAAACTGTATATATTACAAAAAGGCTGCATTGTACTAGAAAATATAAGCAACTGTGATATGTATACAATACAGGAGAAGGAGGTGTAGAAGGAGAAGCCCCCCCACTCCTACACACATTAGGAGGTACAAGGACTGTAGCCATCCTGCATTGCATGTTTTATTAGTTAATGCATCTGATTTCCATTTATTATGATACATTTATATATTTCTGTTTATTTTACAATCATTTGATATTGCAATATATTTTATTAATTCAGCCTTCAGTGTTTTGAAGTTTCAGCAGTTTGGGTACAGTTTTATGGAAGTCTTTTTGCTGTTTTCTGTCTTGCATTAGTTAGCCCTCTCTGGCTCCAAATATATGGAATTCTGACAATTTTAATTGCTGGAACTGCCAAACTGTGAAAACTTTCAAAATTATGTTGAGAACATAGGCTGGGATTCATAAACAATATCTCATACTGCAGCACTAATTAGCATGTGTTGATTCATAGATTTTCAAGGCTACTGAGCCTTTTGACCATTTATGCTCTACCAACACCCCCCGCCCCATGCTGCACCTCCTTTCTCAGTCGGGCCATATCAGTCAATCCCTGAGTAAATTTTATGAAGACCTATCCTGTCATCTAGGCTGTGTTTAAAGGAAGATACTGAGTCACATTGCTTTACATGCAGGATAACTTTATTCCAGAAGTACTGTATGATAAACATGTCCCTCCATCATGTTTTATTTATCTGCTGGGAAGATTTAAGTCCCTGGTCCTATTGTTGGTGGAGTTATTGGATCTTTGCAGATGCAGGAGGTCCTAGTTAACTGGGTTTATTGTGACACTGTAGGTGAGACAGAGAGAGAGAGAGAGAAAGAGACCTTTCCTCAGAAGTCTATAAAACAAAGAATAAAGCAAAAATGCTTCCAACTTCTCTTGCTAGATCATGGACTGTAGGCCTGTGACTTTTTTTAGTTTGGAACCTTCTTAGTCTTTCTAATTGTTTGATATGTTTAGTGAGTTACAAGGCAAACTACTCAATAACTGGACTGATCAGTTCTGATAATAAGGGAGTGATTACTTCATTAGACCTTGATGATTTGTCTTTGACAATTAGTTGTGTTAAATAAAAGGATTTCCTGACAACTGTTGTCACAGGATGGTCAAGAAAGAGAGCTATCTACCCATGTTCCCAGGCCACTGACTACATTTTCATTTTGTAGAGGTGTCTGCAGTAGTGTAGCAAGGGTGGGTGAAGGGGGACAATTGCCGTGGATGTAGATTGTTAGGGAACACGACTGAGAGCTCTAAAGTTTAACTTTTTTTCTTGTACCAAAATGCTGGTACAGAAAGGCACTTGAGTTCTGGATTTTTTTTCCTTTTCTCTCCTCTTGAAGAGCTGAGGACTGTGAGTTATTTCCTGTACTGTAGACAACTACTAACTCTAATTTTGGTCACAGTGTGTTCAAGACTTTTTTATTTTTGCTCTTCCTTGGAGAGTTGGGGAGCATGGTTTTGGTGGGGCATGATTGGCTGATTTACCTTAGGAAGACAATCTGCTTTCTACAATATTCTGAAAATGTTTTTTTTTTTTATGCTCTTCACTTGAAGAACTGAGGGGTGCAGTAAGCAAAAGTACTGCATTTTTTTGCTCTTTGGTTGAAGAGCTTAGGCGGTGGGGTGCAAGTTTGGGGGACTGGCACAGGGTACTAGATGAGCCAACTATGGCTCTGGTTATGATGTCTTTACAGCATGATGAAGGGAAGGGCTGTGTACCAAAAATTATGATACTACACTTTTTAGCATTTAGTTTGAGCTCATTTTTAGTACACCAAGAGTTTACTAGAGACAGAGAGAGAGAGATTTCCTTCTGAATGGTTTGGATGTCAGAGAGTGACTTAACAACCACTAGTTTACAGTCACCTGCCAACTTTGCTAGCCAAAGGTGTTGGAACTCTGGCTGGAGATTTGTGTAGTAAAGGCCAAAAAGGAAAGGTCCCAGCACCAAGCCCTGAAGGGCACAGCTGGTCACTTTCTTGTTTTCTGATGAAGTGTTTGTACTATATGGGTTCTGTCTTTCAGCTGGTTTGCTGACCATCTTACCACATACGTGTCAGTTTTTAAAGTATTTAGCTTCTTTATAATGCTAGCATAGGAATGGTATCAAAGACCTTGGCCAGATTAAGATATGCCACACGTACTTCATGGTCACCATTTACAGCCTCTTTAACCTTTACAAAGTAGTTTATCAGATTCAGTGGACAGGTGTTACCCTTCACAAAGCCAAACTGTTGGGGGGTCAAGTCTAGTAATACTCTTGATATCATTGTTTATGAGGATAGTTACACATTCCATGGCTTTGTAGATGAGGCTTGTTAGACTAATACGCATGTAATTACCTGAGTCGGTTGTAAATCCACATTTATGGAAGGACATCACAATTGCAGTGCACCATTCATCTGAGATAAAACCATCAGCTAAACCTAGGTTAAGTAATTTAAGGATTGGGTTTACAAGAGCACAGACCATGGTGGTGCAGTGGTTAGTGTTGTTGCCTCACAGCAAGAGGTTTTCCTGTTCAATGTCCTCCCTGTGGTCAAGTGACATTTAAAGACATGCAGGTAGGTGCGTGCATGAATGGGAGTGCCTTCTCTGAAGGTTGAGCATCTGGCTGGCAACTAAACACAGTAAAAATCCACTGCCAGTTATTAGCGGACTGTTGTTCCACTGTGGCGATCCCTAACCGGGAAAAGCCAAAAGACAAAAAGTTTACAAGGGCATGTTTAAAGCAATTAATTAGCAGCCAGGTATATTGTTAGGTCCCATAGAATACTATTTTGGTCTTGGTTAGCACTTTCAGTAAATAATATTTAGAGATAGTTACAAGAGTAAGGGAATCAAGTATTTCAGGGCTTTGGACAAAAGTCTCAGAGGTGAAACTGGCATTAAAGTCGTTTGCAAGGATATTGGCAATGTTTGTTAGGATCAGCCATTACAAATAGTTTTGGAACAATGTACAGTATTGCTTCTTAGTCTTCTAACATGGCTAAAGAAATGATTTAAAATTATATTCAGCTTCACAGACCAGTCTAAGGCATTGGACTTCTTCAGAGGACCTGTTTGAGTTTTTCAGACTTTTTGTAATGCTTCTGATATTTTCCTTTAAAAGATGGGGGTATGGATCTGCTGTATAATTTAAGGGGTTTCTTTCTTTTGTACTAGAGTTTATTTATGGTGGTGGACCACAAGGCTGGTTTAGCTTTAAATTTCTCGTGATACTTGGATCTAGTAGGGACTAGCTATATGCATCTTTCTAAATAAGTGCAGAATTCCTTAGTAAAGCTTGTTGTTATATACAGGAAGTAGGTGATTCTAAGACAATACATAATGCAAACTGTCTTAACTGTAAACTGCGTCATGCAGTTAACTCTTTAAATAGTAGTACTGGATAGGAACAAAGCAGTTCTATATGAATTCCAGACTTACCTTTTTAGGCAAGTGATTCACCTTTTTAAATTTAAATTATTGCAAGTGATTCACCTTTTTAAATTTAAATTATTGTATTGTATCCTGGATTTAGCATTTGCTACTGCGGTGGTGGTGCTGCGGTAGCATTGTCGCCTCACAGTAAGACATTGTCCTGTTCGATTCTCAGTTAGAGCGTCTTCTGTATGGAGACATGCGTGAATGGGTGTACCTTCGTTGAAGGTTGTGCGTCAGGGCCGGCAACTCGGCACATAAAAATCTACTGCCAATCATTAGCGGACCAGAGTTCCGCTGTGGCGACCCCTAACCGGGAAAACCCAAAAGACACAACATCCTGGATTTAACATTTGCTATAGAAGTGTTTCTGTTCACTTTTTCAGCACATAATTACAGTTTGTATGTTTTTATGTAGTGTGTTTATTTTAACTGTGTACTGACTTGGAAGATGCTTAGAAGTTTTACATACTTTCCTTACATGCCTTGTGACCCCACCCTTCCTAGCATTTCTTAAGGGTTCAGCATGTGTCATGTTATTTACCTATAATAAGTACTCACATACTGATCATTAGCAGGAACAGGAATGGGATCACCAAAGTAATCACCATTGTTATGATCACTGGGACTTCAGATGGACCCATACGTTATTTTGGTCTTAGAATTCAAGATAAAAATGGATAAATAAGGAAGAAGTTGGACATAATGGATCTGGCAAGCCTCAAAGACAATTGTGGCTACACAATTATACAGTGTGGGATATTCCTGCTAGAATCAGTCCGACATATTTGCTTCAGCTGTACATTGACATTCAGGGACCAGACCATGGTTTAGAGTTATCAGAAATTCACAGAGGTCCTAAAGAAAGGAAAGGATGAAACATAAAAATGATTTAAGGAAGTTCTATTGCAACCACACTGTTACAATGTGAGGTATTGCCTGCTATGCCAGGAGAAGTAGGGCAGTGAATGGGTAACATATGCCAGCATAGCTAGCTGGAATTTTGTAAAGAATTATATGTCATTTGTATATCAAACTGATTTGTACAGATGCTTGTCTTGAAACATGTATTTGTAAAGCTGCTTGCGTTAATAAATGTGCCAAGAGTAGGTCCTGACTGTATTGTAACTGACTAAATGTATATGCTTTAACAGAGGATACTGGAAGAGGTTCATAGGTTCATAGGTTCATACTAGGCTATCTGCCTGAGGGCATTTACAAGCCTAGTCCATAGTTTTTTAGTATGGGGAACTATACCCATTATTTTGCTGTGCCTCTGTCGAGCAGTGACACTGAGGTAATCCCTGGGGTATATCTGCGATCTCCCATCCATTGGTCAAGATTTCTCTTGAACAAGGCCAACGAGGTGCTCTGCCTCACATATACCGGGATTTTATTCCACAGCATAGGGAGTCTTTGGGTGATGAATCTATCCCTCCAGCACGTCCTATTAATAGCCGTGTCGAGGTTTAAGTCTCCCGCCCTTGTGGCTCTGACGGATCTAGATTTTTTGAGGTGAAGCATATTCATCAAATCTGGGTTTGACATGGCCTTGTATGTTAGGCAAAGGTCACCTCTGGGCAAGCGGTAAGCGACTGAATAGAGCTGGAGTTCTTTCAGTTGGGCAGCATAGGACAGATGTTTGAGACCCTTTATCCTTTTGGTGAGGAACTTTTGTGGCCTCTCCAGCTGCTGCAAGTGTCGGGTCAGATACATTCCGAATGGGGCATTGTACTCAATCATTGGTCTGATGAGTGATGAGTATAGGGAGACTATGACCTCCCTTGATCTAGATGAGAATCCCTTCATGATAAGGTGGGCAATGTAGAAGGTCTTCCTAAATACTTTAGCTACATGGGTGTTGAATGACAGACTACTATCAACCTGGGTCCCCAGGTCCCTGATAACTTCTTCTGTGCTCAGTGGATTGCCACCTATTTGGTAGCTAGGGATAACCTTGTTTTTCCCGAAGGGTATGACTATGCATTTTTTGGCATTTAACTTTAGGCCATGGCTCTGGCACCAGTTATCCGTTTCTGTGAGACCCTTCTGAAGGATATCTGTGTCAGATGTGTTTTCTACTATGGCCCAGTTTGCAGTCATCTGCAAACTTTGTCAGCCATAACCCTCCTGTGTTTGCTTGTACTGGAAAAGTAGATGCTAAACAAGAGTGGGCCCAGGACTGAGCCCTGTGGTACACCACTTGTGACAGGCTTTGAGTCTGACATGGCGCCAGCAACTCTGACCCTGTGGGTTCTGTCACTCAGCCAGTTTGCAACCCATCTTGTGATGTATGGGTTAACATTTAAGCTGATGAGTTTTTCAATGATACCCGAGTGGGGTATTGTATCAAGACCTTCGCCAGATCGAGGTAGGCTGTATGGACTGCCTTTCCCTCATCAATGGCTTTGGTGACTGTTTCAAAAAGTCAACCAAGTTTAGAAGGCATGATCTGCCTTTGACAAAGCCAAAATGGGATGGATCCAAAGTCTGCAAATTCCCTATGTCTTTATTTATGAGGTCCATTATGATCCTCTCCATGGCTTTGCAGATAAGGCTTGTCAAGCTAATGGGCGGTAATTTCCAGGGTCGGTGGAGGCACCGCCTTTGTGAAGTGGGACCACAGTTGCAGTGCGCCACTCCTGGCGTATCCAGAGGTAAGACTATGATTAAACAGCTGTCCTAGCTGTGGGTTTAATTACTCATTGAGTTCGTGGAGCACACAGCCGGGGACACCATCAGGTCCCATGGATGCTGTGTTTTTGCTTTGGAGAGAGCAGTTCTCACTTGGGCGTTGGAGATGTTTGGGGGCTGCAATCGCTTGGTATAGATATCTCTCCTTTTGGGGAGGGGAGAAGTTTGCACTGAACCTGTCAGCCAGTATGTTGGCAATGTCTGTAGGATCAGTAATCTTCACATCATTTTGAACTAGTTCTGAGCATATCTGGGAGTTTCCTCCCAGGTTTCTAACATAGCTAAAGAAGGCCTTATGATTGTCTTTTGAGTCTTTAGCTATTTTTCTCTCAAAATTTGCTTTGGATGATTTTATGAGAGCTCTTAGTTTTGTACTTATAGTGATCAAGGGTGTCTTACCTTTTAAGGATTTTGCTCTATCTTGTAGTAGCTTCCTCCTTTTGTTGTAGAGTTTGTTTATGGCTGGAGTCCACCAGACTGGACGCTTGCCTTTGGTACAAAGAGTCTTTGTTTTGCTTGGGATTGCCTTATCCATGCAGTCCTGCAGGTGCCGGTAGAAGGCATTTGTAAGTGATTCAGCGGCTTGAGTACTGTTTTCCGCCGGCGCGGAGGCCTTAAAGGAGACCACACAAGTCTTTAGAAGTGTGAAGTCGGCTTTCGAGAAGTTCTTTACTGTGGTCTTTTTTATTTCAGGTGGGTATGGGATGAGGACCTCCAGCGAGATTAGTTTGTGATCTGATCTCACCAGTGAGGGGTATACTTCCAGTGTTGAACATTGTGCTCCCATGTTCGTGATGATGAGATCAAGTATGTTTTCTCCTCTTGTGGGGATGGTGACTAGTTGTTCCATGGCATTTGAGTTTATGAATTCCAGGAACTTTTGGGCTAGGGTGTTTGGGCTTGAGTAGTGTTCCCAGTCTATATTAGGGTAATTGAAGTCACCTAGTATGATGGTGTTTGGTGATACATTTATCCCCTCTAGTGTTTTCAGGAAGGCCATGTGAGGTTCCTGAGTTTGTGAGGGTGGCCTGTAACATGCTACAATTTGCAGAGCAGTCTTGCCTATGGTTAATTGCACCTGGATGGTCTCCGATGCATCGTGTGTTGCCACCAGTCTTGAGGTGTGGGTGTCCTTGATGAATATGGATACCCCCCTCCTTTCTTGGTATTGTCCGGATTTTGGGGTCGGAACGCATGATAAGAGGTAAAACCTGATAGTGCTGGGGTGCTCTCAGGAGCCTTGAACCAGGTTTCTGTCACTGCACAGACATCGATGTACTCCATACTGAGAAGGGCCTCGAGTGTGTGCATTTTGAGATTTAGACTTCTGGCATTGAGCAGCATTACCCTTAGTTTTTTTCCTTTTTTGTGTTCTAGGGTGGTAGGTTTAGAATTTGAGCCTTGCCTAAAAAAGGCACTATGGGGGTGGCAAGAGCCTTTGCCAATATCCGGAATCCCAGGGGTGACAGGTGCAAGCCGTCCCTTGCGAAGCAGTGTGGCTTGTCCAGCATGTCATCCCAGGCAGACAGACATTGGATCCCCTTTGAATGACACCAGAGTTTAAGCCAATTGTTAAAGCTGATCATCTTATCTCTGTATTGTGGCATCATTCTTGGTGAAGGTAGGATACTGCTCAAGGTCAGGGTCATACCTGCCTGGGCTACATAATCAGAGAGCTCTTCAATGTCTCTTTTCATGTAGTCCAAGGAGGTACGTCTCAGGTCGTTTACACCAGCATGGACAATGACTGAGTCGTATTTGTACCTGCTGTTGAGAGACCTGAGTGCTTGCGTTATGTGGCGGATTCTAGCGCCCGACAGGCAGCTTACTGTGACCTTCTCCTTACTCAGTCTGGTGAGCAGGACGTCAGTGTGTCTGACTATGGAGTCACCAATGACTAGTGTGTCTGGCATTGTGTTTGGCCTTAAGGGCTGTGACTGTTTGACACTCTGACTGTGAGGTCTATGTGTTGCAGGTGTTGTGTTCTGAGGTGGTGGTTGTTTGGGTGTCTGCTTTGGTGGCCTCTTCTGTTTTGGTAGATTTTTGATCAGAGCCGAGTATGTCTTTGTGTGTTTATGTGTATGATTTGAGGTTGTGATGGTACTATGTGAGACTGGGTCTATAGTGTGTGTGGTAACCTTCTCCTCCTGACTGGTCTTGCCAGTCCTATGTTGAGAGAGCTCAGCCTCCAGTTTGGCCGTATAGTTGCATCTCTCGCATGTATTTGTGTTTTGTGGGAGGAGGAGAGGGTTGTCTGTGTACATGAGGCAATTGTAACATTGCCTCAATATTCCCAGGTTCACCAGCTGAGCAGGAGAGGACACTAGCAACTGATCCCTCGACATGCTAGAAGGACTAGACAAAAAACTTTAAAAGAGATTCCGGGGACGTGGGTGACCGAGAAATGGGGGTTTGCCTTTTGGGGTGCTATCTATAAGAGTGCCGTATCAAGGTAATAAGTACTGTAGGAGCAAGTGCTAGGTTTAACAGATAGAGAAAAGTCTACTTGGAGTCAAGTAGAGATGATCTTTTAGGTATTAGAGAAAGTGCTAGTAACAGGGATGCTTAAAGGTAAGATTGAAAAGAATGCACTCTGCAGTGTGCACTAGAGAAGTTAGATATGAAAGTAGGTAACTTGAGTTTTACCTGTTTAAAAAGTTAAGGTTTAGTGGAGAGTTACTATTTTTAAAACAGCAAGATGGACTGAAAGGGGTGGTTACTTTTGTATTTTGGTACTATGAAATACTGTAGGATGGCCAATAAATTTAAATAATTGAAGGGGTAGGATTTCAAAAGTGATGGTTTTGTGATTACTCACATAAGCCAGTGAAAGTAGAGAGAAATGAGATATATGGTCAGATTAACATAAGAGGCTTGCAACTAGAAAGACAGTGGTATTTAACAAGACAACTTAAATGGGTGGGAGGGAGGGAAAAAATTCTGCCTGACTCAGAAGAGAGAGAGCTGTGGTCTCTTTTGAAGTTTTAATATGCTGTTAAAACAGAATGCAAGCAAAACACAAGGTAAAGAAAACAAACTACAGTATTCAAAATATAGAAAGGCAATACAGAAATACAAAAAATAACAGCAAACTAACCTTTCCTTCACAGCAAAGTGTAGCAGAGTCTGGATGAGCCTTTCTGGTAAAGCTCTGAAATGTTTTAGTTTACTCCTTAAATAGAAATTTTAGTTCCTAGCTCCACCCCCTCTGTTAACAAGTGATTAACCTTAAGTGACCTCTTCTGTCTTGTGAATGAGTCCTTAATTAATCAGTTCTTATTTCTGCCTGACTCAGAACAGAGAGAGCTGTGGTCTCTTTTGAAGTTTTAATATGCTGTTAAAACAGAATGCAAGCAAAACACAAGGTAAAGAAAACAAACTACAGTATTCAAAATATAGAAAGGCAATACAGAAATACAAAAAATAACAGCAAACTAACCTTTCCTTCACAGCAGAAGAGAAGAGGTTAATCTCAGCCCAGCTAACTTTGAAAAATAGTAAAACATTAAATTACCTGATTTAGGCCATAAATATTGCATCTTACAGTTCTGATTGCAGCCAGAGCCTAAATGTCTGTGTCAGAGAATGGTTTATTAGCTGCTATAGGAACAGTGGAAGTATTTTATGGTTTTATAGCTTCCAGATACTATAACATATCTCAGTAAAGCTCTATATGTGTGTATGGTAACACACATGTGCTAAATTCTTCTTTATTTTCTAGCAATGGAGGTAGCATGGGAACCAGAAGTCAGATGACCAGATGTATGTGATGTCATTCTGTAATATAGGACAAAAATGATGTTTTCATACCAGATGAGAGAGAAATCTCAGATCATTCTGTTTTTGGAACCTGACAGAGAAGGACCCTTCAACTACTTCATCTTACCTTGCTCTAGTAAGTGACTAGGGAATAGTAATTCTTTAGATCAGTCAGGAAAATATAGAGAGATTAGTTAAGTACTGTTTTTCTGTATCTGTGTGAATCTATTCATCTGTGTTATTTTAATATTTTCTGTGACTGAAACTCTGATGTTTGTTGTAAATCGATCTTTAGTATTTTCATGTTGTTTTATTATTAAACTTATTTAAACTTTTCATTGTGGCTGGTCCTTTAGAGAACATTTTAACTTTTGAGAGTACTTATATCTATTTGGTGACCCTGTGGCCACTCCTGAAAGCCTTACTGCATTGGTCAGAACACTAACATTTGTATTAATATTAATTTCACTCAGCATAATTGGGTACCCTTGTAAGAGCCTTAGAGTAGCTGGATTTAAAGTATCTGGTGGTAGTAAATACCATATAGTCTTAGCCGAAGGGGGCATAACTAGTAAATCTAATATGTACCAGCCTTTCCCAGGTGTGGTTGTCTGTGTGAAAATCAAATCTCAAAGAGTGTGTGTGTCAGTTGCTTGGAGCAGGGACACAAAGCACTGGTTTTGCAGAGAGAGAGAGAGAGAGAGAGAGAGAGTGGTGGAGGACTTGGCTTGGACACTCGGCTGAGGACTCAACTCTATAGCTGTGTCAGTGGGGTGTCTTATTGGGGATCTGAGACAGAAGGGAAAACCATCCTCCATACTGAGTGTATTCTCTATATACTCTTCAGGGAAATTGTGCTTGATGCAGAGAGCCACATCTGGAAATACTAGGTATATCCATTTTTGTTCCAAGTGAACTTCCCTTTCCAGTGTCAATGGTGAGGATTCAGGCTCCTTGATTACTGGCCCAGAGAGGGAACGTCACACAAACTATGACTAATTAGTGGTGGCTCTGTCTGGTTACTTGAACTTCATTTGTGATCAGTGGTCTGTTTTCTGTTTACAGAGGAAAGATTTTCTACCTTCTAATGCAGAGTATGTTTTGGTGGATGCTGTAGACCAGCTGCAGGACTAAGAGGATGTGCTAAGTTGGAAGAAGCACAAGAAAGAGCATGGTAGGCTATAAACATGTACATGTATCCATTGCCCCCAAATTGATATCATCATATCTCCTTACATTAATTTGAAAAAGATGGGAAAACTATAGTGGGATCTTTACAAAAAGGCATTTATTTTGTTTTATTTATCCCCTTTAACATGAACAGCACTGTGTAAGAAGCTTACTTTACATGTGACTATAAATAGTGTATGAACTAAAACTTCATTTGTGAGTTATGCTGACACCCAGTCACTTGCATTTGTAAGCTGTTTTTTATTAACTCCCTAGGCAGGGTTAAAAAGGAGTGCCATCTACCCATTATAAATGGTATTACTGAAGAACATAGTTTACAGATATAGCTGGCTGTATCAGCTTCTATTTACAAATGACTAATGGAAAATGCAGTTTACGGATATTTTTCATCAAGGATATGCTTAGATCTGGACACCTCTAGCACCTGAGCATATAACTTTAAGTATGCTTCTTTAATGGTTTTAGTCTTTTTTCGTTAATACTAAATTTATGGCACAAGTACACAAAATTATAGGTAGTTCATTTTAATACTCACTCAAATGGTGTACTGACCTTCTTGAAACAATTTAATTATAGGTCAATATTTTAAAATAATGCACCAAAACTGTACCCTTCTATTAATGTGATGGTCAGATAGACATCCTTGCCTCAATTCCACACAGCACAATAGCCAAGCAGCATAATTTGCTCAAGTGGGGACTCTACCATACTGTTTTAAGAAGGCTATAATAGAATTAATGGTCCCCCAGCTGGCCATGACTGGCTAGGGTTAGATAATAAGCAAAGGGTGGTACCAGCGTCGCATACATACAACCAACTGTGAATAAGAAATACAGCTTTATCCAAACAAAAACATAAATTGTATGTTACACAGAGTTTATCAATACAAACTTGTGTAAAGCCCACACCAATAGGCATAGTAAAACAGCTTTATTAATCAGTTTACTGACTGAATTGTAACTGCATGGTACTGTCATTTGGTCTCTGTTTTCATATCTCATAAAAACACAGTGTTGATAACCAATTTGTTCTATAGTATGGTCTCTCTTTCATTCTCCCTCATACCCTTATAGTCCTGGTTTACATATCACATGTGATGAGTTTTTTTGTATGATTCCATACTGCTGTCATTTTTTATGAGTCTTTCCTTTATATAAATGAATGTATTTTTCTAGTGGTTTTCATGCTAATCTCTTTATCTAGAACCTTCTGTGAAGTGAAGTTTCACTAAACATAATAAACGTTCCATGTTATATGAGGCAGTTAGTGGGGAATTTGCTAGTCAACAAAAGCATCTTTCTTAAAGATTTATTATTCCTCTCAACAGGAAAAATAAGTCTTGCCTCAGCAACGGGGTAGTAGATAGAGACAAAAAGTCACTTACTTGCTTTATGTAAAACAAGATGTAATGACTGTACCTGAATTTAAAGTCACTTGTTTTCCAAACCACTACCCTTTGTTTGAAAGGAAGGCAGTCAAGATGCCATCTAAGTGAGAAATGAAAATGAGGGACTAAGAGGAAAGCCAAAAAAGGAAACAGCTTTGGTCTATTTGCATTGTGCAAAACAAAGTTGTTTAAAATGCAAGCCATTTTTCCCATATTATCACAAGGTTTTTAAGAGTAACCATGCTTGTGTGGCCTAGCACATACTGCCATCTAGTGGCCAGAGGAAGAAAAAATGATTGCTGTAAAACTTGCCTGTTAGAAAAGGAACAGTAAAGAACAATAACTATTTTCCATCAGTTTTACTTATTAGCTATTTATGTAAACAAAACTGAGGTAAGACACTAATTTATCCTACTGAGAATTACTCAAAAATGTGTGTAAACATGATATGGAAATGTATCAGTATTTAGCTGTTTTTGGCAGTACACTGGAGGTGTACAGATGGTAAACAACACCAGACAGAATAGTTTTAAGTCTCAGAAGTTTTAGCCAAAGCTGCTGCTAAGTTATTACTATTATTAGAGCACTATATCCATTTTTAACACCTAATGGTAATATCAGTTTATATGGTGGTTTGATAAAATTGTTGGCTCTTCAAGTGGAATGCAGAGTACTTGCTCTGTTGTCTGTAGAGTTTCTTCATGTTTTTGAGTCTCCAGTCAAATGTTAGGGTTCCTGAGGGAATACTTTATCATTCAACCATAATATGGGTAAAAAATTGATGTAAAACTATTTCACTGATGTTCTTAAATTAGCTAGTAAACAATGATCATTTTGTGGCGGTTCCTGTCTATTATTCGCAGAAGCAGTGTCTTTCTTCTCTGAGAACTGGGAATATTTGTGGTGCCTATACTGTGCAATCCAATATATACGCTATTCTTATTTTCTGTCTTGTGCAGTAAATACCAGCTCTTACATTTGGGTATACAACAGTTAACATTCTAGGGCAAAACTAAGCTATTTTCCTATCCAAAGGTTTACTTATAGTATTGACATATAATAATAGACACAGCCCTCTTCTTGTTGAAAGAAATGTCATACAGCATGATCTATACTGTTCTAAGTTATAGTGTTACTTCCAATTCAGCTAATACAGAGCAACAATTTGAGCACATGGTATCTCATCTACTATCCAGTTATGCATCATCATCATCATCAACCACCTTTTTCCCATTTTCTGCATGGGGGTCAGGGTGTAGTGTTAACTGTTGCCATCTCTCTCTCTCTCTCGATTCAATGCCTCACTCCTGCCTTCATCGACACTTATGCCTGACTGTTGCAGATCTTCTCTCAAAAAATCCATCCACTTCTTTGTTGGATATCCTCGTTTCCTTTAACCTTCTTCCTGTTGTCCCAAATCATCTTCACCACATTGTCTTCTGCTTTTCTACATGTGTCCGAACCACCATAATCTCTTCTCTGTGATCTTTTCTGCAAGTGGAGCTACTTTTACTTACTTCTATGTCCTCATTTCTTCATCTGTTCCACAGTGCGCATCCTACCACCCTTCTCAGACACGTCATTTCCATTACCTCTAGTTTCCTCATCTATCTGTTCTGTGTTTACTGCCCATTGTTCTGTACCATACAGTAGTACTGGTCATACTACTGTCTTGTACACTTTACTTTTCAGCTTCTTTGGCATTTTTCTTCATTCACTGCACCAGAGACTCTATGCCAACTGTCTGCAGCTCCTCTGAGTCTAGCTTTGACTTATTCATTCAGACTCCTCTTCTCCACGACCACTCCTCACTTGAAAACTGTTCCACTATCTTCCCTTCTATCTCAATTATCAGCTTCTTCTGATTTTGCAATTTAATGCCATTACAACTGTCTCTTCTTTGCTTAGTTTCATCCCATGTGCCTTCAGTTTTGAATTCCATTCCCCTATCCTTTGCTGAAGTTCTTACTCAGAATGTGCCTGTAATGCCACATTGTCTGCATACAGCAACTTTGTTGATCTCTCCCCTCTGACTTGTTTGCTAATGTAGTTCACAACCAGTGTGAACAGCAGTGGGCTCAGAGCTGAACCCTGGTGCATTCCCACTCACACTGGGAACCCCTCTGTGAGACCAAACATGAGCCTGCACTAATTCTACCAATGTTTCTGGGACTTCAAATCACCACAGTACTGCCCAAATCAGCTTTCTTGGGACCTCGTCATATGCTTTCTCTAAGTCTAGGAATGCCCAGTTGGACTCTTTCCTACTACTTCCTTACTAGTTTAACATCATAAGCCTTCTTATTTTGCTGTCTGAAATTGTAATTGAAGTCTCCTACAACAATTATCTCCATGTTAACTGCTACATATTGTATTATCTTTCTAAACATCTCTTCCCTCCCTTTTTTATTACATATGCATATATTGCAATAATTCTCATAACACATTCCCTCAATATTACATCAATAATAGTAAGTCTACCTGCTATGACAAAGGTGACATCTAATACTTTAATTGTATCTTTATATAATATAAGTATTCCTGGGCAAGTCTCTTTCCTGAAACTCCATATCACATTTTTTCCCCACCGTACTTTGATTTGAATTCTTATTGATTTTGGCAAAAATGCGAGCGTGTGTGGGTGTGCCTTCTTTGAAGGTTGGGCGTCAGGCTGGCAACTCAACACCGTAAAAATTCACTGCCAATCATTAGCAGAACGGAGTTCCACTGTGGAGACCCCTAACCAGGAAAAGCCGAAAGACTTGTATCTTCTAGTATAATAACATTAGTATCTAACTTTTTACACCACTCCACAATTCCTAGCCTTCTTTCCAACTTCTTAAAACTATTGCCATTTAATGACAAAACTTTACACATACCTCTCCTTTAAATAATGTGCATTCATCCTTTTCCTTTCTCTCACTCTTTTACCAAATTGAATTTTTCTTTTGTTTGACTATATTCTATTTAACTTCCTCATTCTCACTTAAACCCAACTCTTCTTCTTCAATATTTTCTATTTTTAAATCTTCCTTCACTTTATCTTTTTGTATCATTTGTTCCCTATCAGTAATACTACTATCTTTTTTAACATTTTTCTACTTCTGATTCCTTTTCTGTAACTTTATCCTTTTTACGTTGTTCTTCTATTTCCTCTGTTATGTCCAGCACTACATTATTTTCTATTTCTTCACACTCCCCCCTCCAAATTTCCCACTTTTTTTGCATTTTTAACATTTTGGTTCACAAATCGTTGCATCATGTCCTATGCCCCCACATGAAAAACATCATATTTTTTCACATTTGTTAATTAAATAATCTGTTTTTCCACATAAAAAGCACGTTTTTGGCTGTCCCAAATATCTAACAAGTCCTCTGTCACCTCTGATATTAGTAACACACTTGGAATATGCACAATGCTATTGTTTTCCAGTTTTAGTATCACATTACAATATTACGCCCCAATCCATAAACCTCTATTGTCACATTTTGATAGATTCAGTACATCATTACACAAATATAACAAATGTTTTTTTTAAAGTCTCTTTTCCACTTCAGTTCTGAATTGAATATTATTTTTTTTCTTACTTTCCCTAAAAGAAAGCATAAGTACATATAAATTCCATGGAGCACAGTTTTTCTTTTTTTCGTATTCTTCTATAAATTTTTCCATTATCTGCCCAGTCTCGAAAATAATGTCACAAAAAGTCTATTTATTAATATGGATAAATGTTCTTATCGCATTAGTTTTCACTCCAAAGCATCTTAATAACTTTGTCCCATACCTTATATCTGTCCATCTCTGTATCTTCCTTCTGTTTGATCCACAATTTAAACAGTCTGTTTTTCTTCAAACTTACTTCTTTCTCTCCTTTCTTACCACACATCCCTTCTTTGACCATTTCTGCATAAGATTTTTTCTCAGCCTTCATGCCTTCCCTCTGCTGCACTTCATTCTGTCTCCTGTCCAGCATCTCTCTTCAAAAAACGTCCTTATGATTTTCTGGCTCACTTTCATTGACCACACCCAGCAATATATCATCCCACAACCATCCCAACTTGAGGGTTGTAACAACACAACCTTGTGTTGCAACTTCAGATTCAAACAGCTTCTGTTGAACAACTCTTCTGTGTCTACCTCCACTGCATCCACCACATTAAGAAAGCTTTGAAAAGGCATGACTGCCTTTTCCCCCATCTCTGACACACCATATTCATTCTCAGCCTCACCTTCAGCTCCGATTCCTTCTCTGATGATTTTAACGTATCTGCTTTTCGAATAACAGTGCCAAAAACACCATCTATCTTGCCATGCTCTCCTCCAACCTCCATTTTTGCTTAATTTAGCTTCCTGCTTCTCTGAGCCACCTTCGCAACCAGAACGAAGTAGGAAATAGAATGCACCACACACAAACACATCCCCCTACAGAAAAGAGTAGGGGAAGTTCCCTAATGCCCAGACAAATTTCCCCTAGTAGTATAAATACCAGATGGGGTCTCCACTGAAAAAAGGCCACTAGCCTAGTGGGACTAACCCGTTCAACAAAGTATAACTAAATAAATAAATTCAATCCCCATATTCAATCCCATAGACATGTCTTTTGTGGTATTAGCCCATTCTTATAAAGCCAGAATTTTCCTGACCTTCATGTCTTCACAAAGATTTTGCATATACTAATATAAGCAGTAATAATGAAATCTAACTCTTGGAAACTGTAAATGAAAAATAGCATTATAAGAGATCTAAGAAACTGTCATCACATGAACAATACCAAGTAATCGAAATAAGGAATTAACTCAAATGAATCCTCATGGATAGGTGAGTACAGGTATTGTTGCAACATTCCTGAAAAAGATTAACACTATTTTATACTGTAAATTAGCAGTTAAGAAAAGTCAACTGGAGACCAGATAGCCATACAAAAGAAAAATAAGTATAATAAAGGATTAAGCAGTGGAGATTAAACCACCATCACTATTGGAATGTATTTAATTCCATGTTGTAGGTCTGACTTAGACTAGCCATCTCCCAAAGACAGACAACATTGTAGGAGGTGTCAAAATCCCATTCTTCAATATATTGGACTGCAGTATATTACAATCTCAACAGCTTCAATAGTGGTTATATGGACATTCCAAAAATGCCCCTAATCACCTCCAAAGGTAAGTTGTACCTCAGAATGGAAAATACCTGCACACAATAGTTAAAATATGGACAAATAACCTTCAATGGGTTTACATCAAAATGAGATCACAATTACAGGAATTCAGAAAAAGTGTCTGCTAGTGAGACCCTGTATAACAATTTACTGACAATACTGTTTTTTACCTGACAAGTTATCATCTGAGTGAAACACTCCATTTAGAGAAAGTATTATCTGTGGTGGTACAGCGGTAGCATTGTTACGTCACAGCAAGAGGTTCTCCTGATCGATTCTCAGCTGGAGTGCCTTCTGTGTGGAGTCCGCATGTCCTCCCCATGGTCGAATGGCCTCTGAAAGGCATGCGTGAATGGGCGTGCCTTCACTGAAGGTTGGGCATCGGGCTGGCAACTCGGCACCATAAAAATCGATTGCCAATCAGCAGACCAGAGTTCCGCTGTGGCAACCCCTAACTGGGAAAAGCCGAAAAGACAAACAAAATTGTAACGTACAAAATGTTTGCCATCTTCCTGATGAGGATCCCAATGTGTTATTTTAGCAATTTTTTTTTAAATCAAGGCTTTACCATCTTGCTCTTTTTCTAGCCTTTCAGCTTCATTGATGGAAGGATCAAAAGCTAGAAAGTCCACTACACTCTCCTCCTCTGAGTTTTCTCCTGGCAGTAGAGATCATTTCTGGGTCCCAGTTTATGGAATGGGTGTCTGTTTTCCTTGGTTTTCATTCTTCCATTCCTTCTTCCTTCAGAATTGTTCATCAGAGCTCCTGGAGTTGTCCTATATTTTTGTTAAAGTCCATAGAGACAGCAGGAGGTGATAAGAACCTGCTGTTCATTTTCACCCCTAAAGGAACCCTGTGGCATCTGCTTTTTCTGGATACTCAAACACAAGCAGCTGTCTGTATTTTTTGATGTGGAACACAGCAGGAAATTTTATCATAACTTAAAACTCCATGTCCCTCCATTTCCTGAACTATAGAAGGAATGCCTTTTGGCTGAGTTGTAGTCAAAGGAGGTCTTGATCAGACAACCATTAATCTTACAATCTGACCTCAAATGCTCTAGCTTTCCTTGGTATTTCTTTTTCTGTTTGAAAGTTTAAGATTCTCATAATGAAATGATGAGGAAGATTTGTCTTGAGTTTAGGAGTAATTCTGTGCACTCTTTCAAATCACTGTGCTTGCTTGTTCAAAAGCGGATGCAGCTCACATTTAATAAAAATGCAGGGGTCTGATATTCCAAAGATTAATCATACTGGATTATGTTTTCTAGATTTTCTAGGTTGTCTAGTTTCAGTTCTAATTTCTTATTCTACTCTTGTAAAAGAGATGAGTGGGCAGAGATGATTTTCTGTTTATGCAAAGCAGCCTGTTGTTTTTCAAGTTTGAGAGTGAATTGTTTCAGTTGTTTCATATTGGATTCACTAGCTCCTGAGGATTTATTGTCTTAAAACACTTCCTGAAGCATGGTGAATAAATGTTTATTAAAGATCATAGGTTCATAGGTGTATACTAAGCTAATGACCACTAGGGCCCTTACAAGCCTAGCCATGCAACCCAAATGTGACCCACAAATTTGGTTTATATAGGGGTTGATTTACTGACTGCCTCTGTCCACCAGAGACATAGGCATCAGACCAGTGGTAAATTTCTGATTACCCATCCACTAACCTACATTGCACTTAAATAGGGATAGGGATGGACTCTGCTTCATATGGAATGGAGCCTGTTTCAGAGAATAGGAATTCTCTGAGAAAAAAATACATGTTTCTCCAATATGCCCCATTTATGTTCTGATGCTGTTTGTTTTGCTGATGTGCAAAAAGTTCATCAACACAGGGTCTAGGGATGCTTTATATGTCATGCAAAGATGACTTCTCAGAAGTCTATATGATACCAAGTAAAGAGGCAGGGCTTTTCAGTGTAGAACATTGTGCTTACTCCCTGTGTTCTTTTTGTAAGGAATCTTTGTGGATGTTGACAGTGTTTCCCCAGTCCTAACAGAATGGCCATCAAATGGTTTTGTATCTCTTCCAGAATAAGACTGCACTGTGTGCTAGGTTTAACCAGTAATGTAAACTGGATGACGTACATGCATTCTGAAATCATGTAACTGGTTCTAAAGCCAAATTTGCTTTTAGAACTTTGGTACTGAGGCTGTTGGGTTTCTATCAAATGCGTAAAATTGAAGAGTGTTAAGGACATCTAGCAGTAAGTGCAGATGATTAATGCTATGAGGTGCTAACAAGCTACTTCCTGTGGTACAGAGCTTTATTCCCTCAGCCTTCATTTGACTACTGTCTGACCTTAAGCAAGTCACATAACCAGACAGTGCTTTGGGATAATTGGAGATTTCAGATAGACTCCTCAATTGTCTTCTGGAATGCATGCCTAGTAACTGCCTGTCAGCCTATCTGTATAAACATCAACAATTACTGTAAATCCATAATCTGTCTAACCTGTGGGTTTTGTTGTACAGTGTTTGAAAAAGTGGAGGATCTTCAAACAACCTTCCAGCAGTATGGAAAATTATAAAACTAGATCAATCACAAAATATATCTAACACATCTGAGTCCTTCATATATTGCTTTGTATCTTGACCTTAGTGGAATATTTTCATTATTATATCTCTTTAGAGATAATACAAAGATATTCAAAATGAATAATGCCCAAGGTGCAAAGGGAAGGATGAAGTAGAACATGGCCAATTCAGAGTCATGTTCAGAAATACATCAACTTACATTATCTTTAAAGTCATTAAATCATACATCTCAAAAACAAAACCATGGTTATACTAACGTGGTTGGTGAGGGTGAGAAGATAACCACAATAAATAGAAGTGGAGGTCCTTATATTAGGTAATGGTAAAATACGTGTTTAATTTTAAAGGTTACTCAAGAACGGTACTGCCATCAGATACCGTACTGCATAGTTAAAGATATTATCTGTACAAAAAAAAAACTGCATATATATGTGTAAACTCAACCAGTACAGTAGGCTAGCTGCTTCACTAATCAGTATTAGAAGGCAAGCTATATAATTTCTCTTAAGAGCCAGCAGTTGTTATCTCACTGTACAGTCTGCGATAGCCATATGAAATATTTCGCACACTGTGCCAAGCTCATACAAACATGATGGAAGTAGTCCATATGAGTGCAATTAAAGTGGTAAAGGATTTACATTAAAATCCATATAAAGAGATTTTTCAATAAAGTAAGAAAAATGGTATGGCTGAAACTTTTACTTCAAAATAAAAAAAATATATAGTTCATGGAAAAAGTAGTAATATGAGATTGTATTTTACAACAAAATGACCGGAAGATACTGTTGTCTATGTGAAGATATGTTTCAAAACAGCTGAGACATATATGAGTGTACTGCACAGGGAGTAGGCTAACTGGAATAATGGTAAATGAGAGTAAATGTTTTAACTAATATACTACTGACTGAGCAGACTGAGTGTCCAAAACAGTTTTTGTTTGCTATGAGGATCTACATTTTATTCTGTGACTGAAATAATGAGCTGGAACAAGTGCTTAAGGAATGTGGCTCAAGAATGCTGACATTTTCCTGCCTTATATATATATATATATATATATATATATATATATATATATATATATATATATATATATATACAGTTCTAGCCTCAGGAAGGACATACAACCCTTTATGTAGCTTTAAGTTACAAAATATAAAAACTTGTATGTAATTTTGTTTTGTTTCTTTCATTTTATATCACTGCATTTGCATTTCAGTAATTACTAAACAACAAATAAGTATATCAAGTAAGATTAATATAATGTAGCTTCAGAAAGCTTCAGTGGCAACAGGATTGGTGTGTTTATTTGTATTCTGCAAATGATTTTTTAGGTCTGACACTCTCATTTTCTCTGGGTACATAAACTAACGAACTCAGATGTGCTCAGCTGACCACAGATCTCTAGCTTTCTTTATCTCGATGTGCATTCTAATTTATATGATGCCTTTTCTTCTGCGATCTTTAGTTATAATTTATCAAATTAAATCATGGTTTCAATAGTAATAGCTAATCATGGATTTGACTTATACTTGCTTTGTTTTTACTTCCAGATACCTTTTACTTTGAACTGGATTATATTAAACATATAAGTAAAATGGTTAAGCCTAACAAAACATTGATTATTAAAATGTTTTTAATAAAAAATGCTTAAACCTTAATCAAGATATTATTCCTGATATAGAATATTTAGAGCAGTTTTATGTGGTAAAAAAAAAAACTGATGCATTAGTATTGGAGTTTTATGTCATATTACTGACATTCGGAAACTTGAAAATCATATGATCGTGACCATGTGTTCAAGTTTCTAAAAACTCAAATATAAAAAAGAGCAACATTTTTGCAGGGGGGGGCAAGCTTCCCTGCATTCCACATGTGGGGGCTGCACCCCTACACCCACTGCACATTATATATACCAACTCCAAGATCACACTACAGCAGCAAAAATGGTAAACTCCAAGTGTAGATTGCAGTACAGTGGGGATCACAGAATTTACCCTTTTCCTAACTGTAGTGCAATCTCAGAGTTGGTATAGATAATTTGTAAGGGGTATGGGGGTGCAGGGGACTTGCCTCCCTGCAAAAATATAATTTTTTTTATTTTACATTCCAGTTTTTAAAAACTCAAACATATGATCTTGACCATATGAATTTTGAGTTTCTGAAACTCAGTGCGTTATTAGTATATTGGATTTTAAGTAGTAAAAATGATGAAGTTCTAAGCTGTGAGGTTTCACTTTAAATTATTATTGATTATCTACTTGTCTTGATGACATTTAATAAACAAAGAAAAGTTATACTTGATTCTATGAGTTTGAAAATATGTTGTTATACTCTTAACACTGAAGATATTTACAAAAGATAAACTAGTTTAAGTCAGTTGAGCTGAAGGCAGCTTATAACATACATAGCATACATTATTTGTTTAAAAATATGTCAGCAAATTTTCTCATGGTATATCTCCTTTAGTTCCATATATGTTCAGTAGACTTCTTCATGGATAGATGAAAACATGGTATTGGTATGACAAAAAAGGAAAACTAGTTTAAAATGCGTTGCATTTCCTAATCAGTCTAACTGTATTTCTTTTAAGAAATTGTGTAATAAATGCAGTAGTTTATTTAGAGAAAAGGGCAGGTTTACAGGCTAAGGAGATTTCAAACAAATTATTTTAACACCTATAGAACCTGAAAAAGAGTAAAGTATTTAATAGCCACTGGTAATAACTCTTGTTTCCCTCCATATTCTAAAGACGTGCAGTAGGTGTAGTCGACACTCTAAATTGGTCATAGTTGTGAGTCAGTGTGAATGTATTTGATATGGAACAACAACTGCAGCAGTGCTAGCCACCAAATGGTGTGAACACTAGCTCTAAATGATTGTTGTTGTTAAAGTGACACTGTGATCCCATGTGGAAAACAGGGGTTGTAGAAGAATGGATTGATGGATACTACCACCTTGGTAGCATTATTAAATTGAGCACACAAGATGTATGAGTCATCTTTATAAAGTGATGCTATCTATGTTGTCTACTTAGCTTTTAACTCTGAGAGTTTAACTAAGAGAATTTTGCAGGCCAGTAGACAGAGCAATACAGCTTCTCAAGTATAAAGAGATAAACCGTGTGACAGAGTTCTGCTTGTGGCAACATATCCAGAATTTAAAAAAACTGTACAAAATTGTAAGGGACTTCCAATCGATGTTCAATGAGGATAAGTTGAAAGACATTTTCCAAGCACTCCTACTACTACCATCTAAACAACAATCAACTCTGTAAAGAATCTTCTTGTGAGAAGCACACATAGATCAGAACAGAGCATAATCCAAAACTGCACAAAGCCATGCAAATGCCCAAGGTGCAAAGCATGTTAGATGATGTGTCTGGCTTCCAACATAAGAATCTTATAGAACAGAAGTCGCAAAGTACATGGTTCATTTACATACACTTCTAAAAATGTGTTTTTTCTGATCAAATGCAGGAAATGGCCAGAAACAGATTATATAGAAGAGACAGGCCAACCACCCAGAGCTTAAATGAATGTCCATAGACAAACTGCTACAAACAAAATGACTGATGAGCCAGTGGAAGCACATTTCTCTCAGTCTGATCACTCTATCAGATATGACAGTTATTGTTCTTTATTGAAATTTCTTTACATGTTTGGAAAGAAGAAGAATGGAGAATAAGATAATTCAGTTGTTCAATCTGGCAATCAGTGGTTTGAACCTGGATATTGGTCTTAGGAGACACTACATCATTTAAGAACTTTTCCCTCTGAGCAACTAACAGTCGGCACAGATTAAGATATATTAAAGGGCTACAAATGTTTAATTTTTTGGTAATGTATAATTTTATGATTAACTTACCTTGAATCCAAACTATTGACTATCTCAGCAAGTTAACAGCAACTGTTAAAATTATTGTAAATTGTGGTTTAACACATGTGTTTTATTCATGACAACACAGTAGCTATTTTCCCATAAGGCAATGTTCTAGTCAGAATACAAGTAACCAGAAGCTTAACAGTCAGTAAGGCTTTAATGTTCAGACAGTTTTAACACTATAATAGAACTTTGTGCAGTACTTCTTTTCTTCAGAGATATCTATCAGAGCCTTAGAATGACATAACGTATAACATATTTCTCTCTCTCTCTTTCTCTCTCTCTCTGTTTTGCACTCTCTTTCTGTTAGTTAGCTAAACCACAGGCTGTGTGATGTACTAACAGCACAAAATATCCATATGCTTTATCCCTATAGCTTATTCTCTTGGTGGTACCTCCTTTTCGTATGCCCATTTTCTAACCAGGTAGGCCACTGGACACACAATCCCTTTTTAGGTGCAACCCAGGAGCAATGTCTGGATAAGTGACTTGCTCAAAGTCAAGCAATATGCAAATGAGGAGTGAGAAAATTAAACTCTATACTGCAGAAACTAAAGCTCACAGCCTTTACCCTCTGTGCCAACTGCCAAGTGGTCATTATTGCAAATTCATATGTTCTGTTAACAAAAACATCTATCTCACAAAGAATGCTTGTTTTGACAAACTAACAAATTATAAATGATAACTTATTTTCCTTCTCTAGATTGAACTAATCTCCCAACACGTCTTTTTTTGCAATTTATTTTCTCACTAGATGTCAGAGCAGTCTCTCTAAGCTGTTATTTTCAATGCCAAATAAGCACTAGCTCAAATGTAACATGCAAAACTTTGAGTTTTATAACAAGGCAGGACCTGGTATTTTGCAGTTTCAGGCTCACATGGTCTCTCCCCCTCTCTCTGTCACACACACACACACACACACACACACACACACACACACATACACTGCGCTTGTGTCTGAGGTGTCCCTGCTAGACAGAGGCACACTAGCCTAGACGTACATGGGCTATCTTGTGTGACCTACTATTCACTGGCACAGTGTAGTAATCTGACAGGGTTGCAAAAGCCAAATGCACTCTGGCTAGGCTTGTACATGCCCTAGGGCAGATAGCCTAGTATCGACCTCTGAACCTATGCTTATGTTCGGGATGCACAATATTTATTGCTGATACTGTTTGCAGGTCTTTATCGACTTTGCTTTCCTAGTTTCTATGAACAACTTAGGTATCTGCAGAAAATATTTGATTATGACAGGGTTCCACTATATTATATATGTGTCTGTTGTCATGTAACTGTGTGCACAGGGCGGATTGCTGGATAGTGAGAGGTTCCTGGGTTTACACATGCAACTGCCAGATATGTGTGGCCCACTGCTGTACTCAGACATAGCCTAAGTGTGTGAGCATGCCCATTTCAGGCTTTCCATATTTTGTTGCCTGACATTTGTCTCATTTATTCAAGTGTGCATTGACCACAGTTGCACTAGTTGGTGTGTGCGATTCTGTTTGCAGAAACTACATGGTGGTAAATGCTGTTTAGCACTGCTTTACATTGCTTAACACATGGTAATCATGCCTCAGGTGGTGCTGCAGGGCTGCCTATGTTGGATGCACGTACTACACTCCCTGTACATGTTTGAAAGCAGGTCGTGTCAACTTAGGCATCCCTTTTACTATATGTGCGGGTCAGAGAGAGGTATCATTTCCAGAGTTCCTACTTAGCCAGTGTATGTGCTATGCGTTGCCTCTTTGCCAAGGCCAAAGCATACTGGGCATGCCTCCTTCTGCCTACTGGGGCAGGCTCAGGTTTTTCCTCCTCCGAGTCACCCTGTGCCTGTGCAGGCCTTGACAATGGTGGGGGGCTGTTTGGCCCTGCCCCATGCTGCTCCTGCTGCAGCTGTTTTCGCAGGATCATATTATGTAGCATAGCACATACCATGACAATTTGGGTACATGTAGTTGGTGAGTACTGCAAGGCTCCACCAGATGTGTCCAGGCACCGGAACCGTGACTTGAGCAGCCCAAACACACACTCAATTACATTTCGTGTTGGTGCGTGTGCCTCATTATGGCGTTCCCGTTCAGGTGTGTGTGCGTTTCTGATGGGTGTCATCAGCCATGGCTCCAGTGCATAGCCAGCATCCCCCACTAGGTGACCATGTGGGATGTCCCCATTGGCAAATGTCTGGTACAGCTGCATCAGATGCCAGATATGGGAATCATGGTAGCTTCCAGGGCAGCCAGCACACACATTCAGTATTATGCCTTGGGCATCACACATGACCTGGCAGTTGATGGAGGGGAAGCCCTTGGGGTTGAAGTAGACCCTACCCCGCACACCGGCTGGTGCTTTGATGCATATGTGCGTGTAGTCTATTGCACCAACTACCTCAGGGTATTCCGCTATTTGCTGGAAGAGATGCATATTGCTGGCCAATACCTCACGGGAATTGGGGAAATATACATGATCACCGACATGTGCTGACATGGCATCCAGGAACTGGTGCAGTACCCTGGATGCTGATGCCTGTGATATCCCCATCATATCACCAGTTGGTCTCTGGAAGGTACCTGTTGCTAATATTCTTAGGCCAACACATACCTTGGTTTCCACTGGGATGGGTACCCCTCTGTTGGTTCTGTGTGTGAGGCTTGGCCTGCACAGCTCAACAATTTCCTGCAGGAGGTCTCTGTCCACTCTATAGCACTCCACTATCTCCAGCTCATGTAGCCCCTGGTAGGTTACCCTGGGCCTGTACACTCTTCTCCGTCTCCTCACTGTGGGTTGTCCAGCAGCATTTCCATTGTTACCACCCTCAGCATGTTGCATATGTCGCCTTATAACAGCAATGGCAGCCCCTAACATTTCTTTGTCTCAGTAATGCTTTTTCAGTTTTCACTTCTATTAGCTTACTGAAGTGTATCTTGTGAGAAACATTATTGACTGTTGTTTGCAGAGTTTTAAGTGCTAGGCTGGGCTGGGCTAGTGTACTACCTGTGTAATTGCCTGATTCTGATTGTTTTCACCTGCTAGCTCTGCTAGTACCCCCTGGTAGCTTCCTACTATTTGTTGTGCTTCCTATTTCCTTTCAGTTTCCTCGGGGGGGCAGTGCCGCTCACACAAGTGCAAACACGCTCACAGCAGCTCACAATCGCACACAGATGCTTATACGGACTACAACTTGCTTATTCGGGTTAAAACACACGCACACCAGCGCAAACGTGCTTACAAAACTTTAAACTGCCTTATACATGCTTACTCCGGCTTAAACACGCGCACTCACGCTTACGCATGCGCACACTGTCGTACTCGTGTTTACAGGCACGCACACACGTGCATACCTGCTCAGCAAGAAACTTTGGTGTTATTCATGGCATACACCTTCCATTTCTTGACTTTACCTAGCCTACCTGTTGACACACCTCTTTCAATGATGTGTAAATGACAGCTGACACATGCCACTCTGCTCCAATGAGCTTCCCTTCTTTCATACATACCCCACTCGTGATGTCACCTATCTTCTACTCTGTTACACCCCTTATCCTACTCCTACACTCCACTGTGCTCATTTGCTATGTAAACCTGCGATTCACTATCCTAACCCTACTTTGCATAGGATTGCCTGCTAATGCTTGGTTACATCTCTTAGACTGTGCTTCCCCCCTTAGCAACCTCTACTTGGTGGCCATGTTGTCTTCAGCCTGCCATTTCCTTGCATTGGAAATTAACAATTTACATAAAATCCACATTTGTGGGTTTTAATTTTTATTTTTCTGGTTTTTAGAGTGCAGCCTGTTTGTGTGGCGCTGCACTACGCTTAAACATCGGAAATCGGAGAAAAACAAATTATTATTTTTTTCATATTGTATCAGGAAACATTGCCTTTGGCCTTATATTTGGCCATTGGCATGCTTCCTGCACTAGATGCAACCTTTATTTGGAGCTGTCATGGCTCCATTTTGCTATTTGCAGAACGGTACTCAGTTGTCAACTGAGTACATTTCTGCAGATAACACTGCTCTTACTCGGAGAGGTTCGGGTTTCCTGAATTGCAAATCTACCTCATTTGCATGCTATTGAGGTAATTTGCATAACCCGGCCCTGTCCGTGTAAGAGCCATTTTAGGAGCTCTCTTGCATGCCCCTGCAGGCTGTTCCTGGATCGCTCGTCGGACATAATGGCTGCATGGAGTCTTACTCTACTCTTAGACTCCATGCAAGCCATCGTGAATCCGGCCTAATGTGAGAAATAGAAATCATTTGCAGAAAATGCCCAGAGTATGAAAAGACGATCCCAGATTCTAGCTTTAGAAGCCCATTGTTGGTCATTGCCCATTACAGACACACATTTCAGAAGCATTTCTGTGTACATTGTTGGTTCTTTAAGTCGAGTAATGGGTAACTTTATACACACACATATATATATATATATATATATATATATATATATATGTGTGTATATATATATATATATATATATATATATATATATATATATACATACCCCGGGATTCATGAAGCTTGCTCCAGACGCAGGCGTAGCGTAGGCGGTATAATGCCTAATATGGCCACCCAGTGATTCAGGTACGATCCAATTCCACGTGCACTACCAGCGTACACCAGATCTGCGCAGCTCTCGGCTCATGTATGCTAATCACCCCATGCCCAGTAGTGCCGCATGCAAATGAAGGTACACAGCGATTCATGAAGTGGTGCAGGCGTAGAGTAAGCATACAGAAATGTAAACCAAAAAAAAATGGTTTACATTTTCCCAAACAGAACATTGGAGCCATAAAAGCGGACCAAACTTACGTATTACAAAGTTAACATATGCCAATGGCTAAATATACAGCCAATGGCATAAAAAACACACACAACACATAAAAAATAACATTTAATGTCATGGCCACACTAACGCAAAGTACAAATGCAGGGCATGTGTGCGCAAATGGGAACACAAGGAAAATATATACAGATGTCATAAAATTGCAATGTAACACAAATCATGATTTCGCCATAATAGTCAATGGTATGCATGCTACACCACAACCAAGGTGCAAGGGTTGCTAAGGGTCTGTGACAGTGTTTGGCGCGGTAACTGTGAATTAGTAGTCAATGCCATGCAAATGAGGCAAGTAATACTGAATCTCAAACGTCCCGCCGGCCTAAGGATGTACCATATGGTGCAGCAGTACAACACCAAGGAGTGGCCTGGAGGTATACATGACATCAGCAGTGGAGTGTGCCACCGTAGCTGTAAGCACATTGGAGCATTGCTAATCCGGGTTGCCTATTGCTAAGGAAAGCCGCAGGATAGGGGTGTGGATGTAGCCATAGCTTTACTTAGCTGAGAGCACACATGGTGACCGAAAGCGCATGTGTACATGGATGACACCTCGCTCGAAACCCAGTAAACAGCTGCACACGGTGCGCACCACAGCTGAAACAGGAAGGTTACGGGAAAACAATAAGGAAATGCCGCAGTAGGATAATTGGAGTACAACTGAGTAATTAACACCTATTAATTCACAGTGGGCCATTGACGGTAGCTAACAAGGCTGCTAGTAGCAACCTGCAGAACAGGATAGGGGAGGTGCCAGATTGCAAAGAAAAGAGAACTGTCACTGCAGAGCAAAGCAAACCTGCAGTAGATCGGCTATAGAACACATTTCTCAACACAATCCTGGGTTGGGAAATTACAAAACAAGAAAACAGGCTGCTGGATGCATGCCTGACAATGGGAGGGGAATCGTTATGAAAAGTGAAGGCAAGGGAAAGAGGTGATCCACGGCAGCTAAATGTAATTCAACACCAAAGGCACCACAATAGCAGTACCTGCTGTAAAACACATAAGTAAGATACCCTGCAGCTCTGATTGTACATACACACACTATGACATCATCAGTTTCCAAAGCACAATAATATAAAGTGTGAAGGCACCTCACACACTCTCATGTATTCCCAAACACTGCACCATCGGTGTAAACAGATGGGGAACTTTTACAATGTACTTGTTGGGAGCTGCCATAGCTGTGATTCATCACCATGTGTTGGAGACTGAAGGTGGCGTGGAGGATGATGCTGACAACCACCTCAGGCCCCGGAGGAGGAGAAGAGTGTTCAGACCAAGGGTAACCTTCCAGGGGCTAGATGATCTGGAGATAGTACAGCATTACAGGGTGGACAGGGACATCATACAGCAAATCGTTGAGCTATGCCAGCCACGCCTCAGACCCAGAAGCAACAGAGGGGAACCCATCCCAGTGGACATGAAGGTATGTGTAAGCTTGAGAATACTAGCCACAGGTACCTTTCAAAGGCCAACTGGAGATATCATGGGGATCTCACAGGCATCAGCATCCAGGGTACTCCACCAGTTCCTGGATGCCATGTTATCACATGCCAATGAGCATATATACTTCCCCCGAACTCAGGAGGAGTTGGCCAGCAATATGCGTCTCTTCCACCATGTGGCAGACTACCCAGAGGTACTGGGAGCAATAGACTGCACTCACAAACATATCAAGTCACCACCCAGTGAGCATGGTAGGCACTACATAAACCACAAGGGATACCACTCCATCAACTGCCAGGTTGTGTGCAATGCCCAGGGCATTATCACAGATGTGTGTGCTGGCAGCCCTGGAAGCTACCATGACTCCCACATCTGGCATGCCTCACAGCTGTACCGGGTATTTGTCAGGGGGGACACCCCATATGGCCACCTTGTGGGGGATGCTGGCTATGCACTGGAGCCATGGATGATGACTCCCATCAGAAATGCACACACACCCATGCAAGAATGCCATAATGAGGCACATGTACAAACCAGAATCATCATAGAGCATGTATTTGGGATGCTGAAATCATGGTTCCATTGCTTGGACATATCTGGTGGAGCCTTACAGTACTCTCCAGGCATGTGTGCCCACATCTTCATAGTATGTGCCATGCTACATAATATGATCCTGTGGAAACAGCTGCAGCAGGGACATAAAGGTGAAGGCCCTCACAGCCCACCACAATTGCCAAGGGCATCACAGGCACAAAGGGATTCAGACCATGAACACCCTGTGCCAGCCCCAGTAGGCAGACGGAGGTGTGCCCAATATGCCCATGCCTTGGCAAAGAGGGAACGTATAGCACATACACTGACAGTGTAGGCCCCTATGGACTGACACACATCTCCACCTGCACACACAGTAAAATAGATGGCACACACACACACGACCACCTGTAAATTGTCATGTATAGGTGGTCTACTGTGTGCATCCTACATAGGCAGCCCTCAACTACTGCACACACAACAGCTATTGGTACAAGGTAAGTCAACACCTGAACAGTAAATTAAGCTAACAGCATGTGTTGATACTGTATGTATAGGTTCCTAGGTACATCGGCAGGTACATGCCTAATTGTCAGAGGCCATTCATCAACCTAGCCAAAATGTGTCTGCTGTCGCCACCCCAATGATTAACTAACTGTCCCTCTGTGGAGCAGAGCCAATTGCCGGATCCCTGGGGTGTAACCACTGTTCCCCACCCACTCTGCAAGGATTCCCTGGTGTGTTCATGAGGGGCTCCATATAATGTAATCAGGGATGTAGTTCCAAAGCATGGGGAGTACCCATGACAGGTATCTGTCACCCCAGCATTCTCCAGTTATGGTTGTGGCAAGGTGTAGCACATTACAATGTGTGGCTCACTGTGACATGGATTCCCATAGCTGGAGCACATCCATTAAGCATCACTTGGACATACCATTAATAGGTATCATCCATATGTAAACTAACTGAGTTACACATTTGTTTGCAGTATGGAGGAACAGCTGTAGTACAGTCCACATACTAAACACCATAACATTTTACATATCCCAGATGCCCCAGTGGTAAAGCCACTGACTGTCTCATGCATGTTCCCGGTTCCATGACCTGCAAGGGCTGTTGCGTAATTCCGATGTCCCGAATAATGGATGTTGGATGCAGGTCATTAGAGCATGTTTAAGCACATTTTAGCGGGTTTATGAGCCGGCAGGTGCCGGTAAGCGTCGTTTAAACATGACTACACAGATATGCACGTAACAGGTCTAAGCTTTGCTGAATATTGCGCAGATCACGGGCGAAGCTGGCCAGAACAACTGAAATCTGTGTTATTCACCCTTGTATTAATAGTGCCTGCTCTGAGAGGTAAAATGACCACTGCCAGGAGTAGAACACGCAACCATGTACACAATCACCTACCACTAAGCTACCTGAGATGTACCAATGGCAGGTGTGTATTATGCCAGGTTAAAACACAAAAGGGCAGAGTTCAGGAAATAGTATACACCGCCATGTACCCAACGAAAGGTGTGTTCTCTCTATCTATATACATATATATATATATATATATATATATATATATATATATATATATAGATAGATAGATATAGATATATATATATATAGAGATAGAAAGGGTGATAGAGAGATATATGTCGATATATACGGATATACATATATATGCAAATATATAGATAGGTTAACAACATGTACACAACCATGGAGGTACATATAAATAGGATACTACCAAATACCAAATGCTTTACATACCGACATGCATAATCACGAGGCTTAAAGACTGAAAGACCACAGTACTGGAACACTAGAACCGTGAGTACTATTATCACGATGTTAAGGGACATTTAGTTAGTGTTTCTGGTGCTGCGGTCCAGGTAGGTACTGTGTTTAACTGTGTTTCTAATTGCTGTAATGTGTGTAAGTGTGTGTTCTGAGTGTGGTGTGTGTTTCCATGGGACTGTAATGTGTGTGTGTGTGTGTGTGTGTGTGTGTGTGTGTGTGTGTGTGTGTGTGTGTGTGTGTGAGTGTTTGCTTTGTGTGTCTGTTCGTGCTATCTTGGAGGTAGATTATTACAGTAGGTGTGGTGTGGGGGGCGCAGCCACCCACATGGGTTGTGTATGGGGCATGGCCACCTGGCCATACATAGTGTAGGATGGTTTGTTTGGAAGTGATGGGTAGCAGTGTGTCTGTGTGTGCGTGTGTGTGTTCTGTGTTTGTGTTAGTTTCGGGAGTTTGAGTGTTCGGTATTGTGGGGTTTGGGAGTCTGTGAACGGTAATGTGGTTGTTGGAAGTGTGTGCATTCCTGAATCCTTGGGTATGCCGTATACAGCAGTTGAAGTCTTCAAATATGTGCACAACATAGACCATAGCAATCACACATTCCGCCATGACCAAACGTTATGAACAAAGGATATGGAGACTATATTATAGCAATAACCCACGCCTGGGTGTGGGTAATGCTGGATTTACCCACGGTTGGTGTGGTTTAATCATGAGGGTGAAGCCCAAGTGGCCAAACAAAGACAACCATGGGTAAATCCAGCATTACCCACACCCAGAAGTGGGTTATTGCTATTATACAATGACATTATTTAAGAAAAAATAATTATTATTCTTAAATAATAGCATTGCATAATGCCTCCTTGCTGCCCTTCCACAGCTGTCTGTTATTCTGCAGCAGTTCTGATGTACTGAGCATGCTTATGCTTATGCTGTACATCAGAGCTGTGGGCAAAAGCAATGGAGAAAGCAAGATCTCCGTTGCTTTTACAAAGTGTCTCGCTATGTTAAAGGAGCTTAACATAGTGAGACAGCTTTAAAAAAGCAATGGTGTACTGCGCATGCATATGCTTACGCGGTACATCAGAGCTGTGGGCAAAAGCAACGGAGAAAGCAAGATCTCCGTTGCTTTTTACAAAGTGTCTCGCTATGTTAAAGGAGTTTAACATAGCGAGACAGCTTTAAAAAAAAGCAACGAAGAATTTCCTTTGCTTTTTTAAAGCTGTCTTGCTATGTTAAACTCCTTTAACATAGCGAGACACTTTGTAAAAAGCAATGGAGATCTTGCTTTCTCCCTTGCTTTTGCCCACAGCTCTGATGTACTGCGTAAATACATGCATGCGCAGTACATCAGAACTGCCACAGAATAACAGACAGCTGCAGAAGGGCAGCAAGGAGGCATTATACAATGCCATCATTTAAGAAAAATAATTATTTTTCTTCTTAAATAATCTCATTGTATAATAGCAATAACCCACTTCTGGGTGTGGGTAATGCTGGATTTACCCACGGTTGTCTTTGTTTGGCCACTCAGGCTTCGCCTTTGTGAACAAACCACACCAATCGTGGGTAAATTCAGCATTACCCACACTCAGGCATGGGTTATTGCTATAATACACTATTACAAATATGTGCTATGGACATGAGCTAAAGATAGGGTTACCACCCGTCCCACCTTGCGAGGGGCAGTCCCTCTATGTGTGGTAGTGTCCTGACTAAAATGAGTACAAATACTAATGTCCTACAATCTCGAGACGTTCTGCATGTTCCATAGTTAATGTAATGGTTGCATAAAATAGTCATCTGTATCTAAAACACTTACATGTAACAAGAAACAGGATAAGCAAGTAAACCGCTACAAGACTATAAGCTTTTATATAGGCATATATGTAAAGTTCTATACTTTGTACTAACCGTGGGTATGTGCCGGCCTCTAAAATCCGATGTGTGTCCTGCAAATGTCCCACTATGGCCATTTGAAAAGGTGGCAACCCAAGCCAAAGAGGTTCAGTCACCAACACAACTCCAATGAGTGCAAATATCTGTGACAGAAATACACGAGACAGCTTTCATATAGCAACATTTCATTACATACCGATGTATTTCCGAAGGGATTGAAGGACCAACATCACCTGCATTCTGTATAGGAACCAATTAACAATGGCTTAATGAATAAGCCTGCAATAACAATAGTATTAGTCTACTAAATGATAGGTCTTCAATTAGGGAAGGAGCCCTCACACACATATGGAATATGTATAAATGCAGTTCCTACACACCTTCATCTGCTATGTATACCCACCTACATCTCCCCCACACCCGAAACAATTGCAATACAGACTGTAATAACATCACAAACATCCACTCATTCTATGACATCTGCAGAAGCCTTAACATACCTTGTGAGAGACACACTATAATGGCCCCATGTGAAATTGTTGCTGTTGTACAATGGAACAGACGCCGATGTTACAGGGTTTGTTTGCAATAATCCCGTATCAGACGGCTGATATAACAGCTACACTCACATTTATTTATGTATTTATTTTTATTTTACATTTGTTGACCGGGCTAGTCTAGCTGGATATATGTCCATTTTCAGTAGAGGCCCGGGGAGAAAAGCTCCAAGGGTAGATTACAGATATAAAAAAAACATATAGGAAACAGAACATAGACATTGTTACATACAATTTTACAAAAAAAAAAAAAAAAAAAAAGCAGTAAGTAGGGAACATTAATGTAAAAATTGCAAACCAAAAAAAATGTTTTTTTTTTTTTTTTGTCAGAAAGCATACATATAAAGTTACTGTAAGGATAGATAGGATAGAAGAGGAAGGAGTGAGTTAACCTGGGTTGGTGCAGGAGCATAGCCAGTGTTTGTTGAGATGATTCTTTACTTGTTTTTTAAAAAGTGAGAGAGAGCACAAAGATGTGATGTCAGAGGGTAATTTATTCCACATTTTTCCAACAGAGTTGGAAAAGAGGCAATCTCCAGCAGAATTTTTAGGTTTGGTAATATTTATCAGTAGCTTGTTGGAAGAACGTAGATGCTTCAGGTTATTGTAAGGTGAAATGAGATTAGTGAGTATGGGTGTTTTAGTTGGTTGGTATAGGATTGTATGAGCTATTTGGAATTGTTGAAATAGGAGTTGGTTAGGGAGTTCAAGCCAACCTAGTTCTCTTAGGTTCAAGCAGTGGTGAGTTTTAAATGGGGTTCCTGTTGCAAATCGAGCAATATTATGGTAAGATTGTGCTAGTTTATTGATATTGTTTTTGGAAAGGTTAGTGAATAAGGCAGATGCATATAGTAGAGAAGAGGTTAGATGGGATCTGGCTAAGATTGTCTTTGTGTCTGGTGAAAGGAAGGCTTTGATTCTGTAAAGGGAACCTATTTTCTTATTAACTAATTTGATAGTATTGTTGATATGTGTATCAAAGCTGAGGTTGATGTCAATGGTTATTCCTAGTAGTTTGGTAGTCGTTTCTGGGAAAATAATGGTGTTGTCAATGGAAGTAAGAGTAAAGTTAAGAGGGGTAGATCTATAGGAAGGTGAGAACAATAGCAGTTTGGTTTTTTTAGGGTTGAGCAGTAGGCAGCGATCAGTGAACCATTGCTCGACAGTAGTAAAAGCCTTTTGTGTGATAGACTGTAGTTCAGTTTGTGTATTGGCAGAGCAGATAATAGTAGAATCGTCAGCATATTGTATGCAGTTAGTGTTTGGGATAGCTAGATGGAGGTCATTTATAAAGATAGAAAATAAAAGGGGGCCTAGGATAGATCCTTGAGGAACTCCCAATGAGATGGGGAGGAGACTAGATAAAGTATTTTTCCAGAGGACTGCTTGCTGACGGTTTTCTAGGTAAGATGTAAACCAAGTTAAGGAAGGAGGATCAAGTGAGAGTGATTTATGAATATGCAGAAGAAGTTTGTGGTTAACCATATCGAAGGCTTTAGATAAGTCTATGAAGACTGAAGATGATAGGATGTAGTTGTTACGGTTACAATTAATGGAGTTGGTAAAGGAGAGTACGGCTGTAGTAGTACTATGTGATGGTCTGAATCCATGTTGGCAGTTAGCAAGTAGGTTATTGTGTAGGAGGTGGTTAAGGAGTTGTTTGTGAATACATTTTTCCATAATTTTAGCTATAGGTGATGAGTGCTATAGGACGGAAATTAGAGAGGTCGTTGGACTTACCCCCTTTGTGTAGTGGGATGATATAAGATATCTTCCAAATAGATGTGAAAATTCCTTCCTGTATAGATCTATTTATTAGTATAGAGATGGGATAGGCAATAGTTTTAGCACATATTTGTAAGTATTCTGCAGGAAGTTTGTCAGCAGAAGGAGTGGTGGGTTTTAGCTTTTGAAGCAGTGATAAGATAAAGGAGGTAGATACAGGTTGCAAATGAAAGGAAGGAGGTAGATTTAAAGTAGGGAGGGGTAGTTTAGAGGTATCAGGAGATAGATGGCTAGCAAGAGTTTGGATAGTATTAGTAAAAAATGAATTAAAGTCATTGGCTGTTTGTGTGGGATTTTCTGGGTTGGAGCCCTCAGGGTTGGTGTGATAGACTGGCTAGGGGATAAAAGATTATTGATGCTGGACCAGAATCTTTTAGGTTCCTTGTTGGAGTTTTGTTGGAAATGTTGGCAGTAATTCTTTTTGTCCATTAGGATGGCTTTTTTAGTACTGTTTCTAAGTTCTTTGAAGTTTTGGTGATCTGTTGGATTCTTGGTGGCACGCCATTTTGCCCAGTATTTGTTTCTAAGGATAATTTGTTGTCGAGTGGTTTTGGTTAGCCAGGGTGCTACTTTAGCATTAGTTCTAATAGTGCGATTTGTGGCATAGTGGTCTAGGATAGATAGGAATGTGGAATTAAAATGTTGGACTGCTTTGTTTAGAGGGAGATGTTTTAGGGGAGACCAATTAACTTGAGTTAATTCATCAAGAAAGTGTTCATAGTTGAAATGTTTTTTTTGAAGGGTTCTATATATGGTAGGTAAAGTTAGGGTGGTTCTATGCCTAATGATATAGGTCAATGAGTGGTCGCTTAGTTCTTCAGGGAGAGTGCCAGATTGGTAGGTTTGTTGAGGAGTATTAGGAAGAATCCAGTCTAAGATGGTTTCTTTTTTGTTGGTTTTATTTGTTCTAGTAGGGTTATCTATGAGTTGTGTGAATCCATAAAGGTTAATATGGGAGGTAGGGTTTGTTTTGTTACAGGAATACCAATCAATGTTAAAGTCGCCTAGGAGTATTGTTTCTTGAGGGAGGTATGTGTGGAGTGTGTTGAGTATGCATTCTAAAGTGTTAATGTTATTTCCTGGTGGAAGATAAGCACATATGATATTAATGGTTTTAGAACTATTGATTTGAAGTTTAGAGGTAAGGATTTCTGCATTGTTATCAGGGCTAAGAGTCTGTTCTATACTGCTAATTTGGATATGAGCTTTATGGAGAATTGCTATCCCCCCACCCTTTTTAGTAATATGATCAAGTCTAATGATGTTATACCCAGGAGGAGTGATTTCACTGTCTTTGATGGATGGCTTAAGCCATGTTTCAGTTAGGCATAAAATGTCAAATTGATGGATTTCTAGTAGGGCATGTACTTGAGAGATTTTATTACAAATACTACGTATATTGAGATGGGCAATATAGAGAGAGTTAGTTGGTCTGGTAGTAGATCGAGTGGGAGTTTTGTCTTGTTTTTTATAAGTATTTGAATGTGTATGGTTTGGTCCAGGGTTTGGATTTATGTCCCCGTCCAGGAGTAGATGGAGATGTTTAAAATCTTTAGGTTTAAGAACTACATCCTCTAGCCATTACACACAATCCACGGGGGCCATGAAGTTAAAATATCTCTGTGTCTCTCCGTATAGCTGTTGCAATTCATCACAAGCAACACATCCAGGCCATCTTCCTTGAAGGTAGGGCAAAGGGACAATGGCCAAGTGGAGTATTCAATTATATCTCACTGTTGCCATGTAATTGGCTAATGGAGTAGCTGCACAGCTGATGTGCATGTAATCATCTACTCTGGAACACCAATTGGTGGCAGGATACCACATGTTACTGGTATCAACATATAAAAGGATGGCTTGTCATACATTCAAACCGTATGTACATACGAGAAAAACGTTAAAACAGAAAAGGAATAGGACTGATATTATCGTCAACTCGGACTACTAAGAAGATATGTAGAACACTCAGCATGTTAGTGTATGTAGTGCCTGTTCTGTATTAATGAAAGTGTACGCAATGCATATAGTGGGAAAAGGTATTCTGTAGTGATGTATTGTTGAGCATAGTAATGCTCGTAGAAATTGTGTGTACTGCTGTGGGCCACAAGATAAACACCTCGTACACCACAAGGGATACTACATAAGGACTTTAAACACAACAATTCCACTCCAGCCACTGTCAGTGGCAGGGTTTGTCCAACAAGTACGTGCCATAACAGAGGATAATATATGCTGATATACTGTAACAGTAGGCATATGTATGGGCGTATAACTGAGAATAACATGTCTAAGGTGGTCCTGCTGTGCAATTATGATTTGCATTGTGGGATATTGTTGCAAAAATGTGAAATGTACAGTATTATAGGTAGATATGTCTAGCATTTTACATAGCATTACTGTTATATTATGCAAACACCAGGTATGTCTATTGGCATGTACTATACACAGTAACAGGATACATATGACTTGTAGTCTCCAGACAGTGTATCAGCATGATAGCTAATTGAAATGGAAGAGCTAGTCAATTATCCATGCACAAAGGACATGTAATAGCTTCATAGGTTCATAGTTAGGTACTATGCTGTCTGGCCAAGTCCATTCGTAAGCCTAACTACAGTGCTTTCACTTGTGGCACTTCCCTAGGTTAGTGTCCTGTGCCTGTGAACAGCACAGCCATTCATTTCCTGCACCTCTGTACAGCAGAGCCACTGCAGTGATCCCTGGTGTACATGTCTGACTCCCATCCACCCATCGATGTATCTCTTGAAGAGTGCTAGTGGGGGTCCCTGCCTGATGTACATAGGAATCATGTTCCAAAGCATGGTGAGTGTCTGGGTCAGGAATGTATCCCTCCAGCATGTTCTAGTCATCATTGCGTTTAGGTACATATCCCAGAGCATGTGGCTCTCAGTGGCTTTTGCTTATGTGGAGCATATCCATCAATATTGTTTTGGACATGGGCCTTGTATGTTCAGCAGAGATTACCTCTGAGTATGCAGTATGAAAATTAGTACAGTTGGGGTTTCTGTAGTTGGGCTGCATATGTCATCCTTTGGAGGTCAGTAATCCTCTTGGTGTGGTAATGTGTGGTATTTAAAGCCGTTGCTGTTGTCTCGTAATGTACATCCCAAATGGGGTGTTGTACCCTTTAATGTGTTTCATAAGTCATGAGTAGAGAGGTACAATGGCTGCCTTTGTTCTGGCTACAAACCCATTAGAGATTAGGGTGGCCACATAGAAGGATATCCACACCACCTTGGCAATATGGTTAACAAAGGAGTGGATGCTATCTACTCGGGTTCTAAGATCCCTTATTATGTCTTATGTATGTAGGGGACTACCACCTATGTGATAGTCCCTGGGTTACTGGTGTAATCCAAAGGGGATGTCTATGCACCTTGTGGCATGCAGCTTGAGGCCATGTTATTGACACCAGGTAGCCGTCCCAGTGACACCCTTATGGAGGGTGTCTGTATCAGCTGGTGAATCAATCATGGCCCCTAGATTGCAGTCATCTGCAAACCTATTCAGGGTAAGTCCTTCTGTGCTAGCCTGTACCTCAGAGAAGCATATACCGAACATGAGGGGCCCTATGACCGAGGACTGGGGGACGCCAATTGTAACTGATTTACAGTAGGAACTAGGGTATGCTACCCTCACTGTGTGGGTTCTGTCCGTGAGCCACTTTACATAACATCTCGTGACATAGGGGTTGATGTGCAGGTGGATGTGTATGTTGACAATACCAGAATGGGGAATGGTGTTGAAAGCCTTTGAGAGGACAAGGTAGGCTGTTTGGACCTCATTACCCTCATCTACTGCCTTGGTAACTGTCTCAAAGGACTCCATCAGGTTTAGGAGGCATGGTCTGGCCCTAACAAATCCAAACTGGGTGGGATCAAAGGTTTGGAGGCCACCGATGTCTCTGTGAATGAGATCCATGATGATGTGCTCCATAGCCTTGCAGAACAGTCTAGTCAGGTGTATAGGGCAATAGTTCCCCTGGTCCATTGTGGTGCCACCTTTGTGGAGTGTGATAACTGTTACTGTGTGCCATTCAGGGGCCACAATGCCTGATGCAAGGTTATTAGTGAATTTGTTGCCCAAGTGGGGAGCCATTTCATTCTGAAGTTCGTGGAAATCACAGCCTGGGATGTTGTACTGTCACATGGATTTTGTGTTCCTGGCTTTAGAGAGTGCAGCTTTGAACTGCGTAGTTGTGATCGCAGGGACTCTGCATTGTTCCTGTATAGATTTGGGCCCTTTAGGGTGTGAGAGGGGTGTAAAGTTAGCACTGAACCTATCTGCCAGGATGTTGCCAATATCAATCGGTTCTGAATGTTTGTGCCTAACTGCTGTGTGTCAGAGCAGATGTGGGTATCGCCATCGAGAGTAGTGACATACCTCTAGAATGCTTTGTGGTAGTCCTTGGAATGAGTCTCAGTAATGTTTATGTAGCTAGCTTTGGAGGATGTGATAAGGGATCTCAGATTCCTACTAAGGCTGACCAGGGAGCTCCCCCACTCATGAGATTGTACTCTGCTTTGCAACAGTCTCCCCCTTCTGTTGTACATGATGTCCATGGCAGTGGACCACCAGAGTGGTGTCCGATTTCTGGTGGGTACTGTCATGGCTCTGTTTGGGATAGCATGATCCATGCAGTCGTGTAAGTGCTAATTAAGTACAGTTGTGTGTAATTCAACGGTTGTAACTGTATTGTCCATCTGCATGGGTGTCGTGACATTTACTACTGCTGTCATAAGAAGCCTGATGTTGGCTTTGTAGAAATAATGTACTGTGTTTTCCATAAAGGGTGTGGTGCCGGGATGTGGATAGCAAGGGTGATTAGCGTACGTTCGGATCTGACCAATGAGGAGATAACCCCAGGTGTGGAACACCAATCACACATGTTGGTAATGTCCAGGTCTAGGATATTGTTGGCCCTGGTGGTGGTGTGGATAGGTTGATCCAGCCGATTGGAGGTTATGAATCCCAGAAAGCATTGGCCTAATATGTCGGTACATGAGTAGGTATCCCAGTTAAGGTGGGGTAGTGTCAGTCGCACATCAGTAGTTTCTGGTTGAACCCTACTTTCCAGTACACCAAGAAGTGAGGACCGTTAACCGTGGGGTATGGTGTGGAATCTGTAGCAAGCTACAATTTGTATATCAGTTATGGCCAGAGTTAGTTGCACTTGGATTACCTCTGATGCATTGTGCTAAGCAACCAGCCTGGAGATGTGTGTATCCTTGGGAAATATGGACACACCTCCACCGTGGGTGTTCCGATCCTGGTTACATGACTGAAAGGTGTGGTCTGAGTAATAGCCTGTTAGTGCAGGGGTGCTCTCAGGAGCCTAGAAGCAGGTCCCAGTCACTGCAGAGATATCAAAGTGGTCCATTACAAGGAGTGCCTCGGGTGAGTGCGTTTGAGATGAAGATGTCAAGCATTGAGTAGCATTACCCTCAGGTTTTGCTTGTCTGTTCCTGTTATGGTGGTGAATATGTTATTTGAACCGTGCCTAAAACAGGCACTATAAGAGCAGCAAGAGCCTTAGACGTTATCCGTAATCCCAGGGCCGACAGGTGCAGGCCATTTGTGCCAAAGCATCGTGTTCCGTCGACCATGTCATTCAAAGCAGACAGATACTGGATACCCTTGGAATTACACCAGAAGCATAGCCAATTGCTGAAGTAAATAATTCAGTCCTTGTACTGCGTTATCAGTCTGGACGAATGCCGAATGCTTCTCGGGGCTAGGGTGATACCTGCCTGGGCTACAAGATCGGAGAGCTATTCCATGTCTCTGTACATGTAGTCCAGGAAGTTACATCTCAGGGCATTCACACTAACATGGAGAATGACACAGTCATATTGTACCTGTTGAGGAGTGACCTGAGTGCATAGGTTATGTTGCGGATCCTGTTACCAGACAGCCAGCTGAAAGTGGCTATCACCTTGTGTAGCCTGCTGAGTGGGACATCAGTTTGACCGCCTATAGAGTCACCTATGACTAGTGTGTTGGGTATGTTATATCGCCCTATTGGCTGTGGTTGATGGGCACACTGAGTCTATGGGCTATTAGTAATTGGTGTTGTGTTGGGTGATGGGGGCTGCCTGCGTTTCTGCTTTGGACTTCTCTGTTTCCTAGACAGAGTAGTATTGAGAGGCTCCACAAATGTTGTAGTCTTACTTTGTGTGGCCTTTGGTGGTGGAGATCTAGTGAGACTGTGATGAGTGTGTTGTGGTGCAAATGTTTAACATCCCCACATGATTGCCAGGTTCAGTCTGGGTTGGAAAGAGCTTTACCTCCAGCATGGCTAGATATGTGCATCTCCCACAGGTTGTAGTGTTGTATATTAGGAGGGGAGTATTGACTGTGTACATGAGACAATTTCTATATTGCCTCATGATGCCCATATTCATCATATAGACAGGCAATAACACTGGGAATTGTCACTTGGACATGTCTGAATATTTAACTATTTCCCACTAGTTATGCGAGGAAAGTGTGTACAACAGCTGTTTTACTTTAAGCAAGCGGGAAATGTTTGTACAAACAGTGTTTACCTGTAGGTAATGAGGAGGACTGAGTGCTATAGTAATTAGTAGCTCATGAAGTGCTTACATGTTCTGAACAAGTGCTGAGCATGAATAAGCAATACAGATAGGGTGTCGGATAACATAAACACACTGCCCCTCCAACAGGCACACAATCACATATCCATAAACACTACAAAGCCCCTGTAACCATAACTATTATGGTACAAGTTGCACTCAGGCTGCATGGGACCTGTCCACATCCCTAGTTGTATCATACACATATGGCAAAACAGTTTGCTCTACACATACACATCATGTAAAACATAGCTTCATGTCAGTCTGTGAAAACACTGAATGGTGCACACCAACAGTTATCACAACCCACAGAGTGAAGACACCACTCATAATGGGAGGCACTGCACTATTACCCTACTTTGTCTGGTCTGAAAGTCCATGAACCTTAATCAACGTATATGTTGTTAGCAGTACAGATGTATATGACAGTACGGATGATTTCACACTGCATGTCATACCTGTGACAGGTCATAGGACATCATCATCCATACTGTGTTCCACCTACACTTAGTATACTAGATGTACCTTTGTATGTCACAGGAGTGTTCTGCCAGTGGACTGTTGATAGAGCCAACACTACAAAAGGTGTCTGAGTAATTTGTGCATAACACATCAGTGGCAGCTACAGTAAAATGGGGTTAATTCATTGTACTCCCCCTCATTGTAGCCCATACCACACAGACAAATGGGAGGCATCTGCGTATGTAAGTATGTGAATGGCTATGACCTAGGAGCAATAGCTGACTCAATGTTCTGGACAACATACAGAATGGGTTTTGTGGGTGAGGTGTGTGACATATGTGCACAATCTGACAGCTGCATATTGCATTGTCACCACTAGGTTAACCCTGTACCTATGAACTACCACCTAGGCGGTGGTCAACATAATGGACACAGTGTGTAAGGGATGGTGCTGTGCAGTTTACCTCCCTGAGCTAGTGACATCACCAAGCCTATTAAGTAGTCATAAGAGGCAACCCTAGTCATGACAGGGTGCCATCCATGAACATGGAGATCATTGTACAGCCATACTCATCACTCAAGTGATCAATATCGGATCACATATCACCTTTAAGGGGTATTGCCCATGTTTGGATGTGCAACACCAGCCTTCACAATCCTCATCTCCACTATGTAGCATGATACCTACCCTGCATAAAGATATGTCCAACACTGTGATGTTGGACATGCTACACATGCATATCCTGATCTGAAATACATACGTCATGGACATCCACCTTCCTAGTACAAGGATTGCCACATGCTGGACAGATCCTTGTGCCATACACATTACATACTCCTGCCATACTATGCAATCCTGTCCAGCAAAGCTGCACATTTCACCTCTGTCAGACATGGTGTGATGACCGCATGGTAGATGTATCATTAACCGTCTGGATCAGTTATGTGTCACTGCTTCACCTAGTGCTGGAAACATGGCTGTCAGCTACAGCTAGAAAACCTTACATCCTATGCTCATATATGGCCCAGGGCTTACAGACTACTACATGACCTTGGCCGTACATGCTATAGTTGATAACCATCCCTGCAAATACCATCCGACTAGCCATTGTCCCATATGTATCACATGTGCAACACAGGCGATACGTGGCAGGATGTTGAACTGCTGTACAGTGCCGTGTAGATGTATATGGCAAAACACATAGATGTAAAGGCTTCCATGTGCATGCCTGCATTGTCACAGGTCATGTCCGTTAGGGCAGTGTATGTGTTGATATGTGACATATACACAGCATCAATGTCAACAGCATTAACCTGGACACATCCAGGCATGTGCTGATAGGTAAGAACACCAGTACAGGCAAACAGACATGCCCACATCAAGACAACCACATCAGGTCACAGATACAGTACATTTCCCTTGCTGCTATTGGACATCACTGTCAGCCATGCACCTCGTGTGTGTGGTACACAAATGTCATGTGGGACATGGTGTATTGACAAGTCTGCCATGTGTGGACATGGTTGCCAGGCAGCTAAAATATGTTTGCAGATGTGCAGGGGTGTCATCTGTATGTCCTTCGGTGACCTGTTTCACACATTACACATCATGGTTTAGTGCGTATACACCTCAGCGACGTGGGTCACAATCCACAGTATATATGTATTGTGTATGCACACAGTCATAGCTATGCACTGTGTGTGTGTAATCCACACTGTATAGCAATAGAGACACCTCATGAGTCCATGCAATGGCACTGTGTCTGTACTTCACACTGTATAGCAATATAGATGCTTCATAATACCCTTTAATGGTCATGCATATCTGCTTAAAGTGCATTTTATCTGTAGGGCATACAGACAACACTGCAATGTGACACCATTACACCACTGTACATGTGACAGGACACCATTGTGTCAAACATGTATGCATGTCAATGCACACGTCAGCAGATTACATGTCATACTACATGTTAATGTCAAGGTCATATGCCTCATATCAGCCATGTGTACTGTTAACCTGCGCTGGTCCACATGGTGTAACACAGGGATGCTTGCTTACTACCATGATTGTGTGAAATGTATGGCTTCTGCTATGACACATGCTTGCTGTTGTGTGCAACCCAGGGATGTATGATAACTACCACTATTATTGTCTGAGCTGCATGCCATCTGCTGTATCACATGCATGTTGCATGTCTTCTGTCAAATCACATGCATGGTGTGTGTGTGTGTGTGTGTGTGTGTGTGTGTGTGTGTGTGTGTGTGTGTGTGTGTGTGTCTGTGTGTGTGTGTGTGTGTGTGTGTGTGTGTGTGTGTGTGTGTGTGTGTGTGTGTGTGTGTGTGTGTGTGTCTGTATTGTAATGTAGAGTCGTTATTTGCCTTCACAGGTGATGTAGGTGCGTTACCCTCCTGCAGTCCATCTGATGTTAGTGTCCCCACAGACTCTAGCAGTGATGATGAACATATGCTTGAGGCACAGGCAGGGTTGTCAGGGGCTGAATCTGTGCCATTGGTTGCCATTCCACCTATATCCCCCTCATCCCCACACACAGATCTCATGCCAACACATACCCCATCACCAGTGGCCATAGAGGAAGGGCAGTTAGCGTGTGGTAGCTTGGAACATGAATGTGTGGTGGCTACAGAAGGTGTGTATTCACACCATGGTGTCAGTCAAATGGCTGGAGATGTGCCACACAGGCATGTGGCCAATGCTGCTCATAGGAGGACCTCTGGCTGACATGCCCCTCCAGGACAGAGCGCAGCAGCTGGTGTCACCAGACGCATGTTTCAAACTGTAATGGCGGCACAGGCACATGCTGAATGGCAGAACAGAGAAGGGTAGAGGCTTCAGAGGGCTGCTATCTGTTCTTTAAAATGGCAACATCCAGGCATTGGCAAATGATCAACAACAGATTGATGATGTTTTGGACAGACGATTGGGTGACATGGTTGGAATCCTTGACCATGGCATGACAATCCGCGAGCGTGAGCTGTCTGTGCTGGAACATCTGGTAGGAGTGAGGCGTAGGGCACGTGGACATAGGCCAGCTACATCACCTGGTGCAGGTCTACGTGAATGAGTTACCTCACATGCCCACTCCCATAGTGGCAGTAGCAGCAGCAGTGCAGCTGGTGCTGCGCTGTACACACCAGGACACAGCAGGCCATGTGGACGTGGCCCTGGATGGTCCCAATGGAGACATAGTTCCAGTGGACATGTGTCATCGGACAGTACCCAGTCTGCACCTCTGCCTGGTAGTGCCCGTGCAACCCCTTGCAGGCACAGGTCACATGGCCATGGCCAGACACCGTGAGCTGTAAAACCTGGTCTATACAGTCTGGAGCTGTCAATAATACCCCTGTGTAGGCCAGACACATGGCAGAACTGTGTGCACACATACACGCACACACCAGAAACATCTGTAGGGTACCACAACACTCACATGCATAACAACCACACATGGCCAATTAGATCACAGGCCCTAACCCACACACATGATGTCATCCACTGGTGCAGCCTAGGCCCCTGGCAAACATTATCACCCTGTGCATATGATGATGCCTGTGCCGCATCCCTGTCATCCACACCATCGGTGCAGAGACATTCTCATATGGTCTGATGCACAGGGTGAACAGAGAGGGAGATAAGTGTAGATTACAATTGTTGTGTACTGTTGACACACAGCAGACATACCATGTAGTACAGGTTTAGAATGCATTGTTTTCTGTTTACAGTATGTGTCTTGGTAACAACAGTAACAGCATGTTGGTAATGATGTCCTGCTTCCCTCCTTCAGGTCTAATTGCATGTGCCATTGAGTACCAGTGTTTGCAGTTTCCCATGTGTAAATGTGGACTACTCACAGGCATGTATGGCAATACCAGCATGCTATACGCAGCTTCAACCTCACTTTTAGAAAGGCTGACATTCCAAAGATGTCTACACATCTACTGATCCAGGAGCATGGGAGCTGTGTACTAAGCTACAGTGGCTAGAGATGTGACATCCATACGGGGTGACATCACAGGTACAGTTACATGGGGTGGGGAGTTTACATAGCGGTCTAGCTGATGACAAGGGTAGAGGCCAGTTGATCGCTTGAGGCCTCACTGGGTAGCAGTAATACACATTCACCTTACAGGATGAGGACACACAACTACACACACACACACACACACACACACACACACACACACACACACACACATTTGATAGTGTTGAGGTGAGGACCCCTGCCTATGTGGTAATCACCATTACAGTACTGTGCACCTACATGATGCGACACAGAGAATGAACATGTACAGGTAGTCAGTAATGCCTAAGATTGACGGCATCAACAGGGTAGTAGATTGCATCACCTGGAGGGGTTAGGGGTCCTATCTGTTCACTATGGTAACATACATCCTCACTCCATGGACCAGACAGCCATACATACATACACACACACACTGTGGAGTCCACAATTGAATGCACCTATGTCATGCACATACAGATAGCTCACATGTGTGTGATACACACCACACACCTGCCTATGTCTTGCTTTCTACACTGCAGTATGTACAGATCTCTACAACAGTGTACAGGGGTGTGTAACAATCGGGATGTATTCCCCACCATACATGGCATATATGGACACACAAGCAAACACACATGGCAGTACATGCTATCTTATGATACGTATGACAGACATGCAGCAGTATTGCCCACATTACAATGTGTACCGATGCTACCTTTGGCAATTGTGCTGATATAGGCACACGGGAGGTCTTATGTGTTACAGGTGTCAAGTGATTTACAGTCAGTGACACGCTGACCGCTGTGTAGGTTGTATGTCTTCCCCTTCAATTAACAGAAACATAGCTTAGTGTTTGCACATGTTATGGTAGGACGGCTTGTGACACACCTGTGAGCTGTCTTCAGCAAACATCCATCTGCAAAGATGGCCCACCACTTTATGTCCACACATCCATCCATACCTGATGTACATCTTACCGTACTGTCAGTATTTCACCATATACAGTTGACAATGATGGGGTTGCATTGCAACTGCATGTTGTAGTAAGACACAGATCACCTGCAAACATCAGCTACTGCACATGCATGGTAGCTGAAAGCACACCACTACATGTACATGTGTGTTGGTCCTACATTCCTGTCATTTAGCCATGTTTGTAGGCATTGCAATTGGTGGACATGTGTGATGACATACATGACACATGGACTGTTGTATGATATGATAGTTGTCATGGGTAACCAGTACAGAGGGAATGTTAACTCAGTCAACATTGCTATCACACCTTATGTACTGTTAGCATTTCAACAGCCATGGACCTACCTTCCATGTGCATGTGTGTAATTGCTGTAGCCACCTGTCTGCATGAAGGACAGCAACAGCTATGCTATGTACATATGTGTTGTGTGTGTGTGTGGCATGTACATATCCACGGCAGGTACATGTATGTCATATCCAAACATGAGGGTGTTTACTGGTGTACAGCAACAGTCATCTGTTACAGCTGTATATGACCCAGGGCCCCTGTTATGTGTACAGCCAACCTGGTTACGAACAGTGGTATCATTGCATTGCATAACACATGATGCAACCGTGTCAGTACATGGGTAGTCTGCACAATTGCTGTAGAGCTAGGTACAGTCCACTGGTCATGGGTCACATGGTGTTGTACTAATATATGTTCTACCACATGTATGGATGTGTGTTGCTGGTCCAAGGACATGGTGATGTCTGAGGGCTACATCCTAGAATGTGGCTTTTGACACTGTGATCTGCACCTGACACATCTGTGATGGCTTTTGAGTGTGTACTGGTCAGTACATGTGAGTGGCCTTCATGTATGTGGGGACACCACCACCTGGAGTGGTCCGTAACGGTGTTATGGCCCACATGTCTGTATCCGAGGTATACGGTGGTAGTGCTATTGTGCACAACTGAGCCTTCAGCCAAGTGTTCCTCACTGCACAGATGTCAGTATTCTCCATTGTTGGAGCTACACTGGCAGCTGTGATTACGAACGCTACACATCTAGCACTGTTTAGCATACACATACAATGCAGTTGTCCTCTAGGTATCAGGGTGTTTACCTGGTCTCAGGACATTTGTCTATGAATGGCACTATATGGGCGAAGTAGCCACTCCTGGCAGGACATCACCATGGGTGGTATTAGTGTGCCAGGTTTAGAATGGTACATCTAAGGTGACGGACAGCAGCAGACATTGTGTAGAAGACCGGTGTCAGATATATGTAGTGCAGCATTCATGCTAACAATGACAACTATAGACACACTGTGCCCTTCCATGTTTAGAATCAGAGTGCATACAAAACAGCCCTTTGCTACTAAGTGTGTGAGCATGCCCAGTATGACATTGTGTAGATGGACACATAGTGCATTCCAAACGGCCGTGTGCTACTAAGTGTGTGAGCATGCCCAGTGACACCTTGTGTCGGTTATGTGCCTCTATGTGTATGGGCATGGCCATTGTAACCCTGTATAGCGATAGTGGTCATCCAGGCAACAGATGGCCATACCCCACTTCAGGATGGATTCCTACATTGAACACACTGGTTCACAGGTATGTACATCATAACTGCCAGCATCCATGTCAATGTCTGCATTCCTAGAAAGTCACATTGACAGTCTTGAAAGGTGCAGTGTCTGTGGTGCGGCTCATATCTATGTAGTATTTTAATAGTGGCCTGTAGATAGGCAGTTGTCCTGATCACACCACTGGCGTGTGTTTGTCTCTGTCTGCCTGGGGACAGTAATATGCTTTTAGACTGCACATACTCCATACAATCCCTATTGGCATCTTTTCCATTTCTGATGATGTCACCCACCTAGAAGTATGCCTCTGGGAGTGCTGTGTCCCAGTAATCTCGGTAGCGCATTCTGTAACTGCGTAATGCTGTAATGTGATAAGGTAGCTAAGTCTGTGTTCTTATCCCAGCTAGGCCAACTGTGTGTGTGTTTTCATCTGCCTGTGGACAGAATAATGCTTTTAGACTGCTCACACTCCATACAATCCCTATCGGTGTCTTTTCCACTGCCGATGATGTCACCCACCTAGAAGTATGCCTCTGGGAGTGCTGTGTCTCAGAAATCTCAGTAGCGCATTCTGTAACTGCATAATGCTATAGTGTGATAAGGTAGTTAGGTCTGTGTTCTAATCCCAGCCATGCCAACTGTGTGTGTTCCCATTGGCCTGGGGACAGAATAATGCTTTTAGACTGCTCACACTCCATACAATCCCTATCAGCGTCTTTTCCATTGCTGATGATGTCACCCATCTAGAAGTATGTCTCTGGGAGTACTGTGTCCCAGTAATCTCGGTAGCGCATTCTGTAACTGTGTAATGCTATAGTGTGATAAAGTAATTAGGTCTGTGTTCTAATCCCAGCCATGCCAACTGTGTGTGTGTGTGTTTCCATCTGCCTGGGGACAGACTAATGCTTGTAGACTGCTCACACTCCATACGATCCCTATCAGCATCTATTCCATTGCTGATGATGTCACCCATCTAGAAGTATGCCTCTGGGAGTACTGTGTCCTAGTAATCTCAGTAGCACATTCTGTAACTGCATAATGCTGTAGTGTGATAGAATAGACAGGTAGGTGTTCTATTCCAAGGCATGACAGGTGTATATGTTTGGCAGTCATATCCTATGTGTTGGTATCTGTGAGTGGCTAGCTCCAGGATGTGTTGAGCGTGTTTTGTTGCTTTCCTATATAGTGTCCATAAATGTCACAATCGCCCAAGAGACTGGGTTGGCAAGACATACACATACATTCACCAATAGGTCTGGTGAGTAAATGTCAGCAGCCCTAATCTTACCCTTAATACAGTCTGACCCATGTGACGCAACGAAACACACTTGCCTTGATAGTAACACCAGTACATAATGCAGGAGGCGCATGTGCTTTCCTTTTCATTCTTGTCTAATGCTTTGGTATCACGTGGTCTGCTGTTGTGATATATATTCTATATCTACATATGTGTGTGTGTATATATGTATATGTGTGTGCGTGTGTGTGTATATATATATATATATATATATATATATATATATATATATATATAGACATTAGCACACATAAATCTACATGATGGAATACATGTCCTATATTGTTGAATGCCTGTGCTGGATGATCTGTACGTGATCACCTCAGATGTATTTTTATCTGCCATGGCTTAGTGGTAAAGCACATCATCTGTTGTGTGCAGGGTCCCAGGTTTCGAGGCATTTAAGGACCGGTTATTTTTTTGCTGGGAAGAACAAGGGACATCGAATACGGTGATAGTAAGGTGCTTTTAACCAGTTGTGTGCGGATCTGCGTGACAGTAAGCAGTGGTTATTATTTTGGAGGCTCAGTATGGGTCATGTAACTATGCATTAGAAGACAATACTATGCAAACGAGGTGGAAAATAGTGAATCCCGTTTATTCCCAGGGTGTGATGCAGATCCCAAGAGTGTATGTCTATAGATAGCCGGGTGCAGGACTCGAATATAGGTGAAAGCATGGGGGAGTGTCAGGCATACTGTACATACATTGGAGCCCTGTGTCTCGGGATTGCTCCTGCCTTAGCACACCTAAGCTAGGGGTGTGTCTATACCTGCCTAGTGCAATTGGGAGGGTCAACAGCAGTAGGAGAGTAGTCAAGGTGAACAAGCTGGGCAAACATGTGATAATTAGCACAATCAGCAGATTACAGGCCCAGCCCAGCCCAAAACACTACGATAAAGTGAGCAAGTACCATACACACATGGGTTTTTTTCACATTCTACACCACCGGTGGATACATGTGGGGAAATTTTACAAAACAATCCAACAAAATGAGATGGGCTGCAGCAGGCAACATAGACCAACATGTGCAGGAGGCTGAGGGTGGTGTGGATGTGAATGCTGCCGAACAACCCTCAGTGAGGAGACAGAGAAGACTGTACAGACCCAGGGTAACCTACCAGGGGCTACATGAGCTGGAGATAGTGGAGCGCTGTGAGGTGGACAGGGACCTCCTACAGCAGACTGTTGAGCTGTGCTGACCACACCTGACACATCAAACAGGCCGAGTGAAACCCATCCCAGTGGATACCAAGGTATGTGTAGGCCTAGGTATACTAGCCACAGGTACCTCCCAAAGCACAACTGGGGATATCATGGGGATCTCACAGGCATCTGCATCCAGAGTATTCCACCAGTTCCTGGATGCCATGTCATCATATGCCAGTGAGCATGTACATTTCCTCAACACATGTGAGGTGTTGACCAGCAATATGCGTCTCTTCCACCAAATGGCAGACTACCCTGGGGTAGTGGATAATATAGCCTGCACTCACGTATGCATCAAAGCACCACCCAGTGAGCGGGGTAGGGCCTACATTAACCGCAGGGGCATCCCCTCCATCAACTGCCAGGTCGTATGCGATGCCCAGGGCATTATACTGAATGTGTGTGCTGGCTACCCTGGAAGCTATGACGATTCTGATATAATGCATCTGATGCAGCTGTACCACACCTTTGCCAATATGGACATCCCCTACGGTCACCTAGTGGGGGATGCTGGGTACTCACTGGAGCCGTGACTGATGACACCCATCAGAAATGCACACACACCTGAACAACTACGCCATAATGAGGCACACGCACAAGCAAGACATATAATTGAGCATGTGTTTGGGATACTCAGGTCACGGTTCTGGTGTCTGGACACATCCGGTGGAGCCTTGCAGTATTCACCAGCTACATGCACCCAAATTGTTATGGTATGCGCTATGTTACACAATATGATCTTGCAGAAACAATTGCAGCAGGAACAGCATGGGGCAGGGCCACACAGCCCCCCCACCAATGCCAAGGCCTGTACAGGCACAGAATGACTCGGAGGAGGAACTACCTGAGCCAGACCCAGTACGTAGAAGGAGGCGTGCCCAGTATGACCTGGCATTGGCAAAGAGGCAATGCATAGCATATGTACTGACACAGTAGGTACCCAGGGAATGTTACCCTCTCTGACTCGCACAGACAGTAAAAGGGATGCCAAACATGACACTACCTGTGCTCAGCCATGTATAGGAAGTGCACTGTGTGCATCCAACATAGGCAGCCCTCCAGCACCATCCTCAGGTCTGGCACACCCTCAAGGTAAGTCAATCAACCTACCAATTGACAGTTGTATTAGAATGTGTTTTTACCTGTAGCTATGGTATGGATGTGAGCATGCAAGGGAATTTGGTGTCCGAATGTTAGGGCAGCAGACAGTACACATCCATAGTGGCACCATGACATCTGTAGCACATACCAGGGTCACAATAGTAGCCAGTAGTACACAGAGTGTCCTAACCCACTTTGGGTAATGAGCTGAACATCATGTATGTCCATACAGCCCACACAAGTCTCAACCAGCTGGACAGGTGTAGACCTACACAGACAAATGCTGTACAATGGCCTCTGAATATGCCCAATGGATGACCCCCCCCCCCCACAGACACACACACAGACAGACTACAGCAGGCCAGGCAGTTGGATGTAGGTTGTGAAGGCTAGGATGTCTGAAACTAATATGTTGGTAATTAAAGCTAAGATCTGGAGTACACTGGCATGCCTCTAGCCAGCACATTAGGTAGGTCCACACACTGAAATGGAGTACCTGACATACCAGTACAGTACTAGCAAAAGTGTACAACTGTCAGCTGTGCCCCCCTCCCAACGTACACATGTAACAGTCATGTGCGCCCCCCACCAGTGCTGTGTAGGAATGTGGATGCAGTTGGATGTCCCCCCACGCTGTGCAGAAATGTAGCAAAAGTCAATGCCACATGACCGATGGATACCCTGCAGACACAGCATGCCACCTGTCAGTGTACAACGCAGAGGTCGGCACCACAGTACTGACTACCTGGACATGTAACACATGCGATCCAGTTGACCATACTGGGCATGCTCAAACACATGAAGGTATGATGGTAATGTCAGTCGACAACATGCGTAATGGTCATACTGGGCATGCTCACACACAAACACAAGATGGCCAGGTCTGCAAACACCAGTGGTCCGGACATATCTGCCAGTACATTGCTATACTGTTGGATGACTGTGCTGTATGGTATGTGTGCGGTACTGTCTATTGTCTGTATATTTGCCATGGTGTATTGGTAATTCACATTAGCTGTGTGCACAGGGTGTTGCTACCAACACTTGCAAAGGACGGTTCTTTGTTTGCGGCCAGAACAAGGCCATTGGATATGGAGTGAGTAAGGCACATTGCAGCAGATGGGAGCGGTTAAGCACTGCTGAACTCTGGTTACAGCTTCTTATACTTGTTTAGACTCCACATTTCTTTAATAGTGCAATGCTCGCATAGTGGTAGCCAAACACGCTTATACCCGCTCGCTCCCTCACTTGCACATGCACCGACATTGGTGCTTGCATTTGTCACTCACGCTGGGTGGGCACAATCCCTTGTGATGCCTATTACATCGGACTACATGATTACAGTATCGGGTATAGCTGACCATTAGGTGACAGCATGGCATTCGACTGTACGGAATCGGCAGCCTATCCAGTGAGTTAATCATATTATATGCGTGTTCCTCATACAATCTGCTCCCATCTGGCTGATACATGGAAACCGATACTCTGCAATGCAGACAAGTAAATGTGTTTTGTGAACCACATCCATCTGCCGGGTCATGCTACCACATACCTATTGTAGGTTTTCCACCTTTTAAATTGGCGGAAGTGAGACTTTAGGATTAACACCTGTCCCACTTTGCGTGGGACAGTCCCTCCTTAGGCGTATGTGTCATGCAAAAATAATCTAGGCATAGCAATGTCCTGATTACAGGACAAGATTATATTCTACGTTTCTCTAATAGTAGCATGTAACAGTTATTGTATAAATGACACTTCTATATGTTATGTGAAGTAGCATAAGCAACTTGACTGCTGCTAGACTAAGCTTTGATTTGTGCTAATATGCATATTTTTGTACTATGCATGGCTGTAGATATGTTCTGACCTGGTACATCTGACATTTCTACGGAGCAGGTCCCACTTTGGCCATTTGGAAAGGTGGCAGCCCCATAGGACCTATATGTAGAGATGTCAGATTTGGCAAGGCAGCACATACCTACAGCCAGTAGAAAATTGACTACTTCACCGGTTTGCATAAGTAAAGGTTATTCTTGTAGCATTATAGTTGCTAATACTGTTTCCTATAACATCTAGGTGTTTCAAATACAACATAATCATTTTATGCAACCACTACAGACAATATATGGATTATTTGCCCGAAATCACAGGCCATGTGCCATAACAACATTCATTTTGCAGGACACAACTGCCCAGAGGGGAGTGTCCCTCACAAAGGTGAACAAGTGGTAACCCCAACCTATTATTTTATTTTTATTTTTTATTTTACATTTGTTGACCGGGCTAGTCCAACTGGATATATGTCCGTTTTCAGTAGAGGCCCGGGGAGAAAAGCTCCATCAGTTGTACACTTTTACAAAAAGGCATAAATGGTTACATAAGAAAGATAGGAAATAAAAAATATAATCAGATAAAAAAATACATTGGCATAAAAGTTCACATGACATCATAGCAGGTTATCATCTACCTATCCATCACTAGCAGACCTCACATACGAATGGGGGAGAATGAACACTGTATCAAGGACACTGCATAACACCCTCAGGGACACATTTAGATGATTGGTTCTATTAACCTGACACATTGACAGTCACAGGGCATATGTATTCATTCACATTTGTTAAGGTACATGCTGTTTATGACTCATACATGTTGTCATTAGTCATTACGTGTATTCCGCCACCTGTCCACCTAATATCACTAGTGCTGGAAGGGTTTAGTTAGGACTGTGTTAGATTCTGATTCGTAATCACGGACGTCCATGATAATTGGGTACAGGGCACTGATATAGTCCCTATGTGTTCCCCCAATGGTTTACAGACTATCCAGTAGATGTGCTCTTCAAGTTTGGGAGGTATGGGTGTCTGCTATGCCCACATAGGAATATTAATTACTTCCACAGGGCGGGCCTAATACATCTCTGCCAACCAACATCTGCACACTTAGGCTCATTATTGCATACCCATGATTCCCCTACCTGACACCCCTCTACAGCACTCATGACTCATACTTACTGTGAGCGCAGCTGGGGTATGAACACACCCCTGCACACTGCACACTCTCTATGTCTCGGGACACATGTCGTACGTTTTGTCAAACCATGTGTTATCAGACTTGCACAACCTACTGTTCCGTGTACGGCTACATCCTGGTTGCATCAATCATTATTGGGTTGCCTATTAGGGAAATTTTTGGTGTCTCGCAAGAGACCCCGTGATCCATGTTTAAAGTGTAGACCTTGCAGATCTCTCCCACTGGTATTTTCCTGATGGTGGTCTGGCAAGCAGTGGTGTATTTACCTTTATTGTGTGTCTGTATGTCTCAGCGGCCTAGCTGTTACCCGTAATTGCTGTAACGTAACCTAGTTATGTACATGTGTATATCTACAGTAATATATATATATATATATATATATATATATATATATATATATATATATATATATATATATTATTTTTTTTGTGTATATATGTATAGATATATATATATATATATATATATATATATATATATATATATATATATATATATATATTTTTTTTTTTAATATATATATATATATATATATATATATATATATATATATATATACATCTGTGAGTCCGTTGACCAATACATTTCCCGGCCATACGCACTTACACATTCGGATTGGGTTTTATATCTGCTTTAACAGCATACTATTGCCTTAGTCATTATGACACCGACACTTCACTCCGGTTAACTTGTAATCGGTATTTAGCACGTTATACAGATGTCGCAATATGTTCATGTACAGAGTACCGATGGTAATTGGGATGTGATACAGTGTCATTTGACTTGTTCCTTGTCTGCACAGCCTATTATTCCAGCTACTGTATTTGTTTGTCTGTGCACATTCATATTATTTATGTCAATAAATGGAGTGCATGTGTTATAGAGAATGTACTTCAACATATTGATGTCTGCATGTGCGTATGCATATATACCTATTACGTACTAGCTGATCTACATGGGCCAGTCCATTGGAGCTGGTGCAACCAACTCTGGCACTCCTGGATCCATAATCGCATAGCCATAGTTTCTCCACCCCACCGGTGTTGAGTTTCCACGCGTAACAGCCATTATCCACCTGATATTGCAGCCATGACACACCTTTACACATTGCCCTCTCCAGAGCGTTTGGGGCCCTACACACATTTTGTACTGCCTCATGTATTCACAGGGTCTCCTACCATTTATATTTGCACATACGTGCCTTTCCTGGTGTTATGGATTACGGCCATTTGCTGGTTACAAGTGTAGGTGGTCACAACATGAACTACATTCTGTCTGTATGTAATGTAGACGTAGCAGTTCAACGATATTATGCCCACTGGTAGAACCCTGCCTCTGGTGTGAATAGCGGTGCTCTGCTCACTCTTGGACAGCTTTATCTGACATACGCTGCAAGCAGTATATAATACCTTAGTTGCTCTAGATTCCCTTCACAACCCTTGTGTATGCTTTATTCTTACGGCGTTCATTCTTCCAATATATATATATATATATATATATATATATATATATATATATATGTGTGTGTGTGTGTGTATGTGTGTGTGTGTATCGAGACACACACACACACACACACACACACATATATATATATATCTATATGTGTGTGTGTGTGTGTGTGTGTGTGTGTGTGTGTGTGTGTGTGTGTGTGTGTGTGTGTAGATATATATATATATATATATATATATATATATATATATATATATATGTATATAAGTTACATCTGTACATAAAAAACATACATTTGCTATGCTGGGAGCTGCTTACAACCGCGCAGGCGCACTCGCATATGCTTACTTTGAGTTACATATTTTTACTACCACTTCTTTGTGCTTACATGTGCATTATTCATTATGACAATACCACTTTGACTGAAGGAATCTGGTTAGTGGCCCCATGCGAAACACACGTTCACCTTTACATGTTTAAATGTTGGCTTTACAGCACAGAGACATTCATTCCACTAGAAAATGATATGTGCTATAGTCGTACTTGAACTGGGAATGCCTTTACGTTAGGCGGATGCTCTAACCACTACACTATTGGTGTTCTGCTTCATTTATATGTATACTCATGGTTCATAGCTACCCTAACATACGTCTCAATGCTTCACTTACACAGCAGGAATCCATTCTTCTGCTGGGAAAACTGCAGTACTACACATGCAACATTCCCTATTCCCTACTGCTCTGGACCCGTGCTGCATGTTTACTCACTCCAAGGATATTCAGAACTCCAAAGCTTATAATCCTGGCACATACATATGTTTGATTGTCAGGGTGTTCATGTGGTCATCCGGGTTTAGGCTTGTCTGACTGGAGACCGGAACTGCCCTGTACCTGTTTAAAAGTCAGAATTAGCACATGAACAGAGTTAGTGCCAATGTTAACATTCTACATGTGTTTACAGGCGCAGGGGTTTGGACACCTCTGACCAGATTATTATGTCGGCACTACATAATACATGGTGGGGGGGGGGGGTTCCACTGGTGTTTCCCTTCGCATTCGTTATGAATGCTTTATTGTGACCATGTTCATTAATTCATATATATATATATATATATATATATATATATATATATATATATATATATATATATATCTGTACATACACATACATATACATATACACCTACATACCTATTTACATTTCCCATACAGTTGAATGTCCGCCGTGCATCCCTGCTGCCTTTACCTCCCTATATCCGAAGGATATTATTCTGGCCATCACATAAAATTAGTGACCCTTACATGGCTTGGACCCAGAAACAGACACACATTAGTCACTGGTTTGACCACTACATCATCCATGGTACATTCCTTATGGATGGCAGTTAGGACATATGACTTCACTACAAATATTCAACAGTACTGGCAACAAATGTGACGGTTGGTGTACATATGTGTAAGGACCTCTCAACCACTCAGGGACTAATTTCAACAGTGACAGGGACAAGGCAAGGACAAATCAGGGACAATCACGGACACTTTTACAATATTAGTACTATTGACTTGAAACGTGTTGACAGATTCAGAGCATATGTATTAATAATTATTTTCTGAAGTTAAAAGCGTCTATTACTCTTAATTATTGTCATTATTCATTCAAGTGTCATTCAACACCTTTCCACCGAAGGTCACTGGTTTTAGGGGGGATTAAGAGGCTGGCCAGTTATTGTGCGAATGCTCTGAACATTGGTAGGGTTGCCATATTTTCATATGTCCAGGATGTGATATATTCGGGACACACCAGATTTTTCAGACCAACACATACCCATGGTCAGTACAGGGTTTAGAACTTTAATTATTTTCCTAGATGAGAGCTTATTCTTGTAGCAGTTTAGCTGCTTATTCTGTTTCTTGTAAGATTTACGTATTTTACATACAGAAATAACTGTTTTAGGCAACTGTTACATGAAATATGGTACATAGTTATTTCCTGCAATCACAGGACATTTGCCATTGTATCATTCTTGGTCAGGACACACCTACCCAAACAGGGACTGTCCCTCACAAAGTGGGACGAAGGTACCCTGCTTACGTCAGTGCCTTAATCACCCTATATCCAACTGCCACTATGCGAATGTGTAAAGTATATTTTCTCGATAATTCATGTGGGGAGCCGTGCATCACGGTCAGATGTTTAATCCCAGGTAGTAGGTTCTGCATGACCGGCAGGAGGCTGAGCAGTCTCGTGAACCACTACTGCACATACAACTTGTGTCCAGATGTCTACAGGACTGGACATCGTGTCGTGATACCAAGTCTGATGTTTACACACGATACTTATCCCATGAGGGATATCCAAAAATTGAACAAGCCAATAACCTTTGATTTTTTTGGATTTATGAAAATGTGATAGGGTTTTACATGCAAGGGATACATAGTTTGCAATCCTGACACTGCCTAGGGTGACACTGCCTACTAGATATGAGTAGTGGTCACTATGAGCAGATATGGCTGCACCAAGCTAGCAGCCTGAGTATTGCTGGATTTGGTAGACGTTCAGGAATGGGGGGGGGGTTGGGTGCTGTAGAGGTGATGATGGGTATTCAGTTATGCATCCAGGTGTGTTGTAATTGGATGGCTCAGTTCCGTCCAAACCATTATGTGGGTATGTGCCGGTGACATTTCTGTACATGTGTATCGCACATTTTAATATTAATATGCTTGTGTAATTGTGTTCTACAGTATGGCCTGTCAGGTTGTATTGCGGATGTGTATGTTTGTTCTTTGTGTTTCTTTCTGATTCACCCACTGCTCCCTCATACACCTCCAGTTCACCTATTGTCCATCCAACACAGTCTCCCCTTTGTGGATTATTACAATACCCGTCCCCCCCCCCCACACCCATATTCCACACACTCCATCCATCCCTTCTCTGGTTGATGGCCCATGGCACGGTCAAGGGAATACATTGCATAGACTACATATCTCTGGTACCTGTATGGTTGTGAGGACTACCCTAGCATTTTTCACCTTCCACATGCTGTACATCACGCACATAGGTACACGCAAATACTTATCTTTCATGACATGGTAGGTAGACCCGGGTAATACCCATTCATCTTTGACCCATTCTGACAAGGATGGCTTGGACCGCAAATGGGCAGATTTTGGCCGAATGCTCTGACCATTGGTAGGGTTGCCACCTTTTCATATGGCCAGAATGGGATATATTCCGGACACACATCAGATTTTACAGGCCAACACATACCCACGGTCAGTACAACGGATAGTACTTTTGTTTTATGCCTAAATGTAAGCTTATTGTTGTAGCAGTTTAGATGCTTCTTCTATTTCATTTACTTGCTTATTCTATTTCTTGTAACATGTAGGTATGTTACATATGGAAATAACTATTGTATGTGACTAATACATGAGATGTGGGACATAATTATGTCATACGGTCGCAGGATATTTTACATTTATAATGGTTTTTGTATGGACACAACTGCCCAGATGGGTACTGTCCCTCACAATGTGGGGCAGGTGGTAACCCTGACCATTGGGCTAGACTTAGCTATTAGCGGCGTGCTAACACAATGCGTTTCGCTTCCACTTGGTATAACTATCAACACTGCATTAGAATACGGGCACGGGGTTTTAAATGTCATTTGTTCGAGGGATGGGAACTCAATATTCATCTACGTGCATTTGTGTTTGCTTCTTATTTTTGTGTTCACAAGAACTGTCTTGCATGCTTTGCATACGTTTCAGTATCCACGGACACTGACAGGTGTGATTACTATTGCAGGCAGGCTGTAATATTCAGCATTTTAGGTTGCACGTAAACAGCCGACATGTCCACGCCTCCGTGCGGCGCTTCGACATGCCCCATGCCCTCGCGTACATTTCCTATGCACGTGGATGTGGCAGCAGCGTGCCTTCATTAATATGCATATGGTGCTACTGCGCCATCTGCATGCCGCATGGTCAGTGCAAGCCTAACGCCGGCCTTGCGCTGAGCTTCTTGAATCCCGGGAATATATATATATATATATATATATATATATATATATATATATATATATATATATATATATATATATATATATATTCTGGTCATGCTAGACTACTTTCCTATTTGCACAACCAAATAGCTTGAAGTAACCCTTCTTCAGAAAACTCACTCTAAGGTCATAGCAAAGGAACTACAATTAGGGTAAGATAAACAGAGTGATACCAGTAGTTCATGAACACACAGGAAAGGTATAAGGCACACAAAGAGGAATGCATAACAGAGACATCAGAAGGCAAGAATTCTAAGTCAGAGACCTGGCACTAGCTTTAGGACAATGGTTGAAAATAAATTTTTGACTAAGTGGCAGGGACTCTTTTAGGTCACAGAGTGAGCAAAGTAAACTACAGAGTCAAATAAACAGGTAGAAGATGGCAGGAGCAAATATGCCATTTAAATGTGTTCTCTAGAGAGGCCATAACAAAGGAAATCCTTACAAACCAAGAAACCCCTATTATGTCAAAGATTGTATACCAGCTGTGTCAAAGCTTCACACTGCAATCTTGGGATATTTAAAGGAGGGGCTAATAAGACCATCTTAGAAGTTAGACAAGGGAAAGGAAGGCTCCAGAAGAATCTGAAAGAGTTCAATAACAGAGGAGTGAAGAGCAGAGCATCTGCTCTGGAATAAGTCCAGCTAGATGGATCAGCACCAAAGGTGCTACAATATTTCTTAACTACAGACAACAGACATTTTATTTGCACCACCGGAAACCATAGAGTAAATAGGGTGTAAAAACAACAGACTTTCACGACAGAGACTATTTTGGTTTATAAACTACAAGTCTTTTTATATTGGGAAAGATTAGTGTGTGCGCATGTGTGTGTGTGTGTGTGTGTGTGTGTGTGTGTGTGTGTGTGTGTGTGTGTGTGTGTGTGTGTGTGTATGTGTGTGTGTATGTGTGTGTTTGTGTGCACCTTTCAATAATTTGCTTTGTGACTGGTTGACTGCATCAGTATAGCACCCTGGCAATCATTCAAAGCACCATGTTATCCTGACCTTTTGCCATTACCTCTGCTTATGAAAACAGTCCTGACACTACACAATGTTATCTGTGTCCACTGCACTCATCTCCTTCATTCAGTGCCTCCATACCTCTCAACCTCTTAGTGCAAGAATGCTGGGCAAAGCCTAAAATAATGGGGGGACAAAGGCCCAAAACAGGGACATATTGTAAATATTGATCTTATAAAATAAAAAAAGTTGCTAGAATGGCAGGTTTTGTGTTAAAGTGTATTTTCTGAATGATATAAAGTCTGAAATTCAAATGTGTGTCATTATTTAGTGATTTCAGTCTTCAGTGATTTGCCAGAAAACTGCATAGTTTTTAAGGAACAGGACAAAAATGTTGTTGTGACTTTTGGCTTTTCCCGGTTAGGGGTCGCCACAGCGAAACTATGGTCCGCTATTGATTGGCAGTAGATTTTTACGTGCCGAGTTGCTGGCCCTGACGCACAACCTTAAACGAAGGTACGCCCATTCACGCATGTCTCCACACAGAAGACGCTTTAGCTGAGAATTGAACAGGACAATGTCTTACTGTGAGGCGACAACGCTACCGCAGCACCACCACCTCAGTTAAGGAACAGGACAAATATATGAGGCAAAAATCTGGACATTTTGTGAAAATCTGTACAGTTTAGAAGTATGAGTCCCTCTGATCTCTGCCTGACTCCCTTGCTACCATACTGCTCTGTAATTAGAACAGACAGAGAAAACCCAGACAGACATCGGGAGAGCATTTAATGGTGGCAGCATGTGACTGTGGCCTGTGCACTACACACGGTTTAGACTTGAGAATCAATCCAGTTTTGTAACTAGGTTTGTAATTTTTGCTTTAACTGCTATAGTTTGATAATTTATCTGTCACCATTTCAACTAGAGTGTAGAACAACTGTTTGCATTTTATTATTTGGAGGGCAATGAGTGAACATATTTTCTGTGCATTTTAAGCCTGGGGTATATTATGTTGCATTTTGGATTGAGACAGTGATGGCATTAAACAATTTTAAATAAAAATATTCAAAAATGAATTACCTCTATAGGCAGAATCCATTTGAAGGGTTAGTCACTGGTTTAGCAAAAGCAGAAAATGCTGCATAGGTAGTGAAAATGGGGTCACCCTGAGTGTAGGCAAAGGAAAGCTATGCTATTAAAGATAGAGTGTGCATGGAAAACAGCAAAACTGACATGGTTATAAAATGCCTCTTCCATCAGACAGATCTAATTGCTGGTAGAATATTTAATCATATGCAACTGTTTCTAGCTTTGTTAATTCATGTTGTCAAATGTTTTTATAATCTTAAAAAAACTATAGCCAGCAAATAGCAGTCCAAGTCCTTAACATAAAACACTTGTTGCTATGATGCAAAACCTTTTTTTTTTCATTTGCCCAGTGCTAGATATAGGTCAGGTAGATATCCTAAGTAAAGAATAACAGTGAAAATCCAGATAAAGGGTTTGTTTCATATTACAGAAATAAAACATTTTGTAGCTGACACAGCAGATGTCAGGTTGCAAAGATTTAACATGCATCTGGGCACCTGCATGTAAAAGAAACAGCCTAGCAATAACCCTGATAATATTTAGGACAGAAAGACAACAGCTGGTATTGCAATGCTGATGGGCAGCTTTTCCTTTAGAATGAAAAAAAAGTTTTATAATCAATTGTGCTTGAAATTGTACAACAATTTACTTTGTTAGCAATGGATTGTAAAACGTACTTCACAAATGTGCAGTATCCAATTATGCTCCATATTTTTTTTCTCATTTAGTCGAATACAGAACAATCATTCAAAGACAGTTAATTTATTGTTAGAACATCATATGAAGATGCCTGCACTTTTCATGTGATGAAATCAGATGTCATATGTGGAAATGGGTGTCACTGTGATACGTCTTAAGAAAACATGAAACCACTGCCATAGCAGTTAACCCAGTATCTAAAGTGATACAGACATTGTTTGGTTTCTTTGTCTTGAATGGATTTTCGGTAGTAGGAATACAAACTAGAAAGTTAACTAGTCCACAGATTAATAGTGAAAGAAGCAACTGTGTGCAGTACCAGATACCCAATGCTGCAGTTTATACAATTTCATATGAAAATAGGTCTTGTACCATCTGAATGCAATAGCTGTCACTACTAAGGGTATACAAAACTAGTCTGTGTTCTAAATTAAGATGAGATTTTTCAAATGATGCTGCAAACAAAATCCCGTAGATCTGATAAAGGCAAAACAAAACCAGCAAATTTTTTATCAACACCAGTGAATATGAACGGTTTAGAAGTGTAACAACTCTTGTTTATTTATTGCTAGATTTTTTCTAGAAAGCCTGAAAAGATCATCAGTTGAATCTCTACCTTCTTATAAGAAGGATGTTAATCATGCTCTTCATTGTTTAATGAGTTCAGATTCATTAACGCCCATATCTCTCAACCCCTGAATATTAAAAATCATAGGACATAACCCAAAGAGGAGCTCCTCATTTAATACAAAGTCGGGGGCTAATTCACAATGTCTTCTGAACGTATGTACAAAAAGGACTATAGGACTGAAGTAAGCAGTTTTATACAAGATCCTTGCTACAAACACACCAAACCTAGCAAATACATTCATTTAATCAGCCACAATATCAGCCACAACTACTCAGTTGTTTAAATGAATCCCAACTGACTGAACAGTTTACAGTACTGGATTTCTAAGTGATAATGCTGGCTTCTAGCTGCACTGTGTTACTGATCCATTTTCAGCTGTGCTGCACTGTTGGTGACTAAGTGACCAATAGCACAGTACAGCTAAAAAATGGACAATAAGCACCGGCAGCTAAAATCTCACTGTGGTACTGGTCCATTCTTCTACCTGTGTAATGTTATTGGTCTGTTCAGCAGACCTATAACACAGTGTAACTAGAAATCTGTGGTGAGTTTGTTGACATGGTTCTGACTTTAACAAGCTTCTCTCTCACTGGATGTGTAAATGTGCAAATGAAGCAGCATAAATTGGAAATTTCCAAGGACAACTCAGAGCAGCACAGCAAACATTAAATAACACCAATGAAAAAAATGGAGTGCTGTGCTGAATGTTGAGTATTTAAGAGGTGTGCCTGCTACCATCACTTCATCTTCATGGACATCAAATCACTACATACAGTGATTTTTAACAATGAAGGATTGGTGAGACTGCAGTATTACTTGGATAAGCAGGAAATCATGCAGTCCCTCCCCCTACACACACACACACACACACACACACACACACACACACACACACACACACACACACACACACACACCCATTTGGGGCAACTTATCTGAAACAATGTTTTTCCCTTCAACAGCAGTCTTGTTTTTTTTTTGTGTCACCATGAGTACTATACTGGTCCCAGTTTTGCTAACTTATGTATGAGATGGATAGACAAGTACCTTTTTTCTCTTTCACAGGCACAGTACCAGCACTTTAAAAGCATCATGCAGGTGACTGTATAGGGGCCACATCCCGCCCCAGTGCATTCATCTGGTCCTTCTTGGATAAGTTTAATAACAACTATTCCATCCTCCAGTATACAGTCATTGCATCTTCATCTACTCTGCCTTTTCTAGATAGTAACGTATCATTTCAGAAGGCATGGCTTAATATCTTTGAAAAGGTCACTGAAGCCATGTACAGTGGTGACTCACTTTGCCTATCCTGACCTTGGCAAAAACTTTCAGTAAATCCCCAGTGCACGTATTAATGGGAAGCATGCTAAGCTTAATGTAAACCCATGCATAGCCCATTGGATAGCTAAGAATGTCTGACAGAACCCATGTAGTGAAAGTTGCTGGAACTTCTGATGAAAGTAAAAACATTATCAGGGGTGTCTCAGTGCTCAGTATTAATCCCCTTATTTTTGGCATCTATTTCTCCAGTCTAGTTTTCTAGGCTTGTTGTTTTCTATATTTACTGATGACTGCAAAAAAATATATAAAATTGTCAGCTCACCTTTTTATACACAGTTACTTCAGCAAGAGGTTAACTATTTTGTATACCTTTGGTGGTTCTGGTGTATTGACAGGGGTCTTAAGCTATTTTATTTTCATAAGGTAGCAGAAAGTATTTTAAGAACTAAGGCAACATGAGAATGGAGAAAAAAATTGGTAGAGGGATGACTGCAAGTAGGAGTTTAGAAAATAGGCAAGAGGGGGCTGGAGTTTACTGGAGAAAATTAGCAAAGAAACCACAGTATTGGGAGCAACATATTAAAGAAAAACAAAAGGAAACAGAGTGAGATGAAGCCAAGCAGAAGTTTGGACTTCAGATTAGAGACTGCCTTCCCTACCAATGACTGATAACAGAGTACATGCAAAAAGAAAGGGATAGGGGTGTGAAAGAATGGAATGGCAATTTACAAAGAAACAAAGAGAAAATATCGGCATGGCTCTTAAACATGCACTAAAGTTCTAAAGGCTTGCAAATTCAGTCCCCCTAGGCTTTTGAGGACTTCATTAAGAACAGTCAGACAAAATGGATTTCAGCAAGCTCCAAAGGACTTTACTGCCTGAAAAATGAAAATTGATCTGCACCAGCTAAAAGAAGAAAGCTGCACCATAGATGTCAACCAACCTGCAAGCAAAACCTTGAAGAAATAAGGTACTGTTGAACTTATTATTATATTATTATATTATTATATTATTATTATTGAACCATTATTATTATTATTATTATTATTATTATTATTATTATTATTATTATTAAACCATTATTATTATTGTTATTATTATTATTATTGAACCATTCACTAAAACAGTACACCCAGTACTGGGTAGGTGAATGAAACTCCAGCCTTAAATAATAGGCAAGAAATAAACTGTCAGACTTATGCTAGCTCATAGATTAATATTGGGAAAAAAGGGAAAAAAATGTTAAATGTTTTATGTAAATGCTAGAAATGTGTTAAAAGATCCTGGAGAGAAGTAATCTCAGGAAATTAGTAAAATAACCTAACAATCCTGGGATAATGTAAATATAGCCTTAATATGTCAACTATAGCAGAAGGACTGTTTGGCTAAGCTGTTTTTCTTTTTTTTTTTTTTTTTTTGTCTCTCTATACTTCCTACTTCTGTTAAATAGGTGCCAAGTATATATTTTATAACCCACATAGATTGATGTGGAAAAACATCACTATAGGCACCAAAGAAGGCCAAAACCTGAATAAGTAAAGGGGAGGAAAAAGAAGTCAAATGAGAGAAAAATGTAAAAATGACAAGATTAATTGTTTAACAATATTACTATGGTACACATATTGCTATAATTTACTGAGGAATGTATATTAATATGCTGTTTTAAAAATACTATTAGAAAGAATTAGTCACAAGACAAAAACAATACATGCTGTACCTTAAATGCAATACCATCACTGTATAAATAATATGTTGGAAGAGACTAGGGATATTAAGTAGCAGTGTTTGTTGAGGGAACTAATTTGTTCAGCTTTGTCCACATTGTTTATAGTAACATAGGGGGGATACTATGGGTTAAATCTATATCTAAAAAGAAAACACATTCCAAGATTAGACGTAAAGGTAAACCATATAATGAACCTTAATCCTCCCCCCCTGATTATTCCTGGTCCAGGGATAAAGTGGTTAGGCACAGAGTAGGGGCGGGGATAAATAGATGCTTTCCTAAACCATCACAGAGTAACACATACAATGATAACAAAACAAAACTAATATACATGGCATATCTAAGGAATACACCTAATAAATAAATGTGGGAAATAGAATCATGGAATCTTAAAGGGCTCCAAAACAAGAAGAAAAGAAAACTATTCTTACACCTTACATTGAAAACCACAGCCAACCTCATATTAATACAAGAAACGCACTTAACTGCAGATCAATGGGCAGAAATTAGCAGAAAGAAATGGATAAGTCAAATCATAGCTTCAGAGGGGAAAACAAACAGTGCTGGGGCTGCCATAATAATTAAAAACCAATTTAAGGAAAAAATACTTAAAACCAAAGCTGACAAGGAGGGAAGATGGTGTTATGTAACATTTAATAGTCCTACAATACCAAAACCTATAATGGTACTTAATGTTTATGCACCCTGTAATACCCAACAACACTTTTTTTATGTCATTATACCCAACCTTAAACCAATTTAAAGATCACTACCTAGTGATTGGAGGTGAATGGAATAGATATCAAAACCCAGAAAAGGATAAATCTAATCTGACCAAATCACATAATAAACAAGCCACATTAGCCCTTAATGAACTCAAACAAGATTTCAAACTATATGACCCTTTTAAACACGGGAACAGTGCAGATAAAACAGGGAAATTCACATTCTATTCGCAATGCCACAAAATGTGGTCAAGGATAGACTTCTTCTTAATCTCTGACATATTCATTAACATGGACTCAACAATAACTATACATACCAGGTTCTTTTCAGATCACTCCAAAATCACACTGAACATTAACTGGGACAAAAAGATATAGTTAGAAAATAGGGGTCATAATTGGTCATTAAACCCTAATTTACTTTGCAAAATGGATGTAATAAAAGAAACAGAAGCAATACTAAAAATAGCTCTTACAAATATCACTAACTCCCAAGTACCAACTGACATAGAATGGGCTGCAACCAAAGCACAAATCAGAGGATTGTTTATCAAAAAAGCAGCATACTATAAAAATACAACTGAAAGAGGAGCATATACTGAAAGGGAAAATAGAGCATCTTGAAAAAGAACTAATAAATAACCCTAAGAACCAAACAGAAGCAGAACTTTTAAAACTGCAAAGGGATCTATATATGTTAGAAACCAGGAACCTATCTTTCTATGAAGCCAGAATGTTAGCCACTTATGCAGAAGAAGCTCAAATACCATCTAGAGCTCTGGCCAGAATTATCTGCCAACACAAAAATGCCTCCAATATATCAGAAATAAACTACAGAGACAAAAACTACACAAAAAATGAAGACATTATTAAAACATATGAACAAATATACTCTCAAATATATGGAGCACAAATACTACAAACCTCAAAGGAAGATAGAACTCTTTTTCTTCAAAAATGGAAATTCCCTAAACTCAATTTAGACCAACAAAAAAAACTAACTGAGCCGATATCCATCAGTGAAATTATTACAACCAAACACTTAAAAGTGCATAAGGGTCCGGATGGACTCACATCAGAATTTTACAAAGCATTTTCCCCCTTGATAGTCAAACTCAAACTACTATACTATACACTGAATTACATAATAAACTATAAAATAAATGATATCCACTTTAATGCCTCTAAAACTATATTTATATTAAAAGAACACACAGACCCCAAAAACCCCGACAGCTACAGACCCATCTCCCTCTTAAATATAGATACTAAAATATTTACCTCTATACTTGCAAACAGAATGAAAAATCTGATAGAAAAAATCCTCTCCCCAGAACAATCCGATTTTACACCACATAGACAGACTAGTGACAATACATTAACATTAGATGCACTAATATCCTACTCTAACCCGATACAATATCAACATCTACACAATGGTAGTGGATGCCCACAAGGCATTTGATAGGGTCAATCTAGAATTCTTACTCCAAACACTACCCTACTTTAATATACCCAATAACTTCATTCAGATCATCCAAACTCTCTATAGCAACCCATACACATCTCTGTATATAAATAAAACTTGGTCAAATAGGATCCTAATAAAAAATGGAACAAGACAAGGATGCCCACTATCACCCTTCCTGTTTAACCTATACCTAGAACCACTCTTTCTATACATTAAACAAAATACATATCACAATCCTCCATCAATACACAACTTCAAAATATACCTCACTGCATTTGCAGATGATCTGAACATATACTGCACTACACCAAATTCAGATATAAACAAAATAATAGCTGCAATTGAACATTTCTCAACTATGTCTAACTACAAACTAAACCTTAATAAAACTAATATTTTCCCCCTAAAAACACCCAAACACATCTCACTAATACCATTGTTAAACACAATAAAAATAAAAGAAGAAGCTAAATACCTGGGAATCACCTTTTTCCAGAGTAGCAAAGACTTCTACCAACACAATGTAAACCTTAAATGGCAAAATATAATGCAAGACTGCAAAAGATGGAACAACCTAAAACTACCATTCTTGGCCAAAGTATCAATAATCAAAATGAACATTTTACCTAGACTAATGTATATATTCTTGACATCACAGACAACAATACATAATAAATTCTTCAAACAAATTCATACCTTCCTAGCAAAATTTATATGGGAACCCAAAAAAAACAGAATCTCCTATCCAAAATTAACACTCCCCAAAAGCAAAGGAGGACTAAATCTACCAGATTTTAAAATGTACTACTCAATCATTAACACTAACAGAATATTGAGAATAGCTGAACATAACCCGTCAATGGAAAATTGGTCTCCTCTCTGGGTGACAATATATTATAGATATATTAAAGCTCTAGGTTTCAATCCCAAAGCACTTCCATTCCTGAAGCAGAAAGAAATACAAACTTATAACATTATAGAGCCCTTAAAACATTCTATCAACCTAGCACAAAAACTCTTTCATTTCTTGAACCTTAGACATGCCATGACAATACTGCAACCCCTTCATAAAAACCCAAATTTAAAAATAAACAATAAGATGCTAGACTTAGTCCCTTTTCCCAGACTGAAAGATAAAACAATCCAAGATATCTATCCCTACCTTAACTGTTCAATACAAGAAATGAGGACCAACTTAAACCTCCCTAAATCACACATAATAATCCTAAGACAAATCTAAGAACTGTGTTCCAGTTATCTCCAAAATATTACTATGACCAATAGTGACATAGAAACTTGTAGCAGGCTTTGGAAAACTATTATCACAACAAAGAAAACTATTACCAATCCATATAAAATGATAAATTAAATCAAATACCAGAAGGACCTCCTCTTCTCTAACTACTGGAGAAAAATTAAACCATCCATAGATGATCAGCAAATAAGCCAGGCAATCAATCTAACACTGAAGATTCTACCCCTCAAAAAGTTAGCATACACTCAGCTCATGATCAATAATAATGCTTATTTTACACCTGCAATCCTACACAAATTTAACATCAAAATCACCTTTCTGCCCACACTGTAAGGACCAGATAGTTGACTTAATCCATGTATTTTGGAGCTGTAAATGTGTTTATAAACTCTGGAACTCTCTCAAGGTACAATTACAAAAAACGGGTTATCAAACATCAACATTAACTTGGGAATTCACTCTGTTACACATTCTCCCACCCAACATCCCAAGAAAACAAGCAAATACACTTTTAACAATTTTCCTACTAATGAAACTGTATATAGCTTTTAAATGGCTAGATACGATAAATATCTCTTGGGAGGGTTTTAAACAAGTAGCTATACAACACCTTTTAGCTCATAAAATAGTAATAGATAAAAGAAACAAAAACATGAAATCCAGAGAAATTTGGGAACAAACCTTTAATATCATATTAGCATAATTCATCACACAGCAACTTAGAAATACACTATAATGGAACCAAAGAACACATACAAGTTCAGATATTAAATAATAACTTGGATATTACGAATGTATATACTGTCTATATAACTGTGGAATTAACAATGAAAGCATCTATGTACATAGTGTAAATAGATATGTTGTACGACCTATATCCTGTGGTATTTGACATCAATGTATAACATATGTGTATGTGTATGTATGTATATATGTGTGTATGTATATGTGTGTATATATATATATATATATATATATATATATATATATATATATATATATATATATATGTATGTGTATGTATGTATGTGTATATATATGTATATATGCACACGGTCATGTTGTAAGATGTTTTTTATTTGTGACATTTATTAATGTAAAAATAAAAATAAAAATTATTGAAAAAAAAAAAAGTGAAGACTTAATTATGGTGTTTAAAAAAGTGAAGTTAAGCTAAACATTAGTAAGTGTAGTTTGCTTGTATCTGATAAACAAAGTGTCCTGATCTCCTACCATATAAATGAAACAACCCCTCAAGATTATACGGTCGTTAGAGACTTAGCCACCTGTGTTGATAACTCATTATCACCTGACAATGTTTTCTTTACAATAGTTTGTAAATCTTCTGCCCGGTTCATCTAATTTTCAAAGATTATTTCATGTGGAGCTAAAGAAGATTTAGTTCTCATGTACTTATCCCTCATAGAGCCTGACAGTGAATATAATGTTCCTTTTTGGCATGTACATTTCTAAGCCTATTGCTCAAATTGAGAGGAGTCTAAGATTGTCAAGTCCCTTAATTACCCAGATAGACTGACAGCCTTTCCTTGTGCTTAGTCTCCTGATGTCTCCTTTGGGTCTATATCATATATTTAAAATTCCAAAATATCGAACACCATATGTTCGAACTTGGAATTTTGAATATTGATAACATCGAATGCTCAGAATAGCAACATTTTTCCAAGGGAAAAAATTTGCTGTTTCGAGAAACATACACACAACACAAGCACACCAAAATAAGTAAACCACACACATACAGTTAACAAAACCCAACCCCAAACTAAACCATACATACATTACTAACTATCCACTAACCTTAACCCGCAGCCTAACCCTAAGGTCCATAACTATCGCACACATACCCTATGAAACTATACACAAACAAAGCAATTAATACACACACATACAGTCAACATAACCCAACCCTACACTACACCATACATACATTACTAACTATCCACTTACCTTAGCCCACACCCTAACCCTAAGGTCCGTAACTCTTGCACCACAGTGGAGGAAATAGCAAAGCCACAGAACGGCCCACCCAAATCTTGTCCTAGGTAAAATTTTGATGTTCCGGGGCTTCGCTATTTTCATCATTCGATGTTGTGGGTTCAACATTTTTACGTTCAACGTTTTACTTCTTCAAATTATTGATATAGACCCTCTCCTTTGTGGTCACATTTGCCTTGTTTTTGAAGTGAGAAAGACCTGGCTTATTCTATCTTTTGCACCATCACAGAACCAGCAGCTCTACAAGCACTTAAACTAAGGTTAGCAACTTCCATTACAAATACATAAGACTGGTCAGTGGGATGGGTACTTAACCCAGAGCATTCCATGCCTGTGGAACAGTCTCTGTCTACATGTCACCCAAACCAGTGCTCTGGCTGCTTTCAAAGTTAACACTGAGAATTGGGTTGGCAGCTATAAACTCTCCCCTAGATTATCCTGCATCAGTACTATTGAATTACATAGTAATTCAGGGGACTATTGGGCTAGGCTGTTAATGGTCCTAGTGACTACTTGTCTAGTATGTAGCTATGTATCTGTGAACATATGACATCAGTTTACTATACTGTCACACACTGAAACAACTGTTTCCTCCCCACATGTGTAAAGAATGGTTTGCTGTACTAGCAACTGTTTGACTCTGTATGCAGGTTATGCATAGAAAATGAAGATTGTTCTGAGCAGGTACAACTTATGCATAGATTTTTTTATTAACAGAAAATACAGACAAAGTACAGTGGATGAGTCAACAACATGCCTCTGAAACATGGACCCAGCTGGAAGGACACAGCAACACAGCAAAAACTCAGTCCACTTATGCTGTCCTTTAAGAACAGAACCATTTCTCTTTGCAGGCCTTTTCTGACTAAGATTCCAGTTTGACAATATAGCCCTAATAACTGTACTACATTGTCTCAGCCACCCATTGCCTTCTACTACTGACGACACAATCTAAGAAATCTTTGGGTAGAGAACCCCTTCCCAACTTCAGCTATTCTGCCCAAATTAGTGGCAAACCCTGTAAGAGCACTTGTTACACAGAAAAACTTATATTCAGTATTAACCAGACCTGATAACCCAGAAAAGTTTGGTCATATTATCAAGGTATTTGCATGCATTTCTGACAAAGATTTTGAATTATTTGCCGTAAATGTGCCAGTATTTATATTGGTGAAATTAGAAGATATAGGCAGATCAATTCAGGGATACTGTAAGGCAGTTAGGAAGGCTGAGTCTGAGAAACTACTTGAAACTCATTTTATCCCCAATGATGAAGTTGTCAGTGAATTGTCTGGGAATGTTCTTCATCGAATTCTGTGAAGCTGACAACAGCAGAAACAAATCAGCTAAATTATTATTTATCTTTTCTCCCAGCAACCCTATTCTTTCATATAAGACTCATTTGTTACTAATCACCTCTGGTCAGCTCTGTATGCATCCTCGTTTTTGTTTCTCATGTATTATGTTCATTACATCTTATTTATTTACTCTCTTATTTATTTATCAATTCATTAGGTTAAGTACTAGGGAATCAGTCTACTATTACAGATGTAGCCAATAAGCCATAAGTGAAAAGTTCCCTCTAGTGTCAAGAAGGCAGCACAAGATTGACCTGGGGAGAATATGAGGCCGCCGATCCAATTAGCTAGGTTTACCTTAAAGGTGACAAAGATGCTACTCTGCTTGACATGTAGGGAAGTTTCTTCTACAGGTGGGCCATGCTTTGGAATAGGAATATATCATGCCAAAATGCCTCATTTACCATTTGATGATGGCATAGTTCCTTTAATTGAATATCTGAGGAACCATTTGTTCAGCAAAGGAAAAGGAGGCCATTGAGGGTCAGATCACTCATGATTTAAAAAGGTCAGACACAAATTAGCACAGTGGAGTTAATAGGAGACTGGGTAGAGGGAGAGGGCTGTTAGTCTGTCTTGATAAATGAGGGTCCTCAGGATATTTATCTTTGTAGTTAGGACTATCTGAGGTATCTCAGCTGAGTGGTATATTTGGATAAATACATGCAAAAAGAGATATTATATTCAGTTATACATTTGATAAGATATGGCTGAAGGGGGATCAAATGTTTGGGTCCTTATGAGATCCTTTATAAATTAGTTGAGTCAGAAAGAAGTAGCCAGAAACACCTTTGAACTACTTGGGAGACATGATGGTCAAAACATAGGGAATAAACAAAAACAATGCCTGCATCCCTTAAGACAGGGTCTGGTTGGCGGTTTGTATCATCTATATAGTATGATGCAGAAATGTCTTGCATACTGCATCTTTTCATATATAATTTGAGACCATTGTTCTTGGACCAGTTGTGAACATAACCTGATTCATGTGGGAAAATTGGGAATCATGGAAGAAGAAAAAAAGTCACAACATCCAATTTACAGTCATCTGCAGCCTTAAATAATTATAGGCTAGGAGTGTCGACTTGAAGATCTGAGAAATAGATCCCAGATAGGATAGGACTCACATTGAGCCTGGAGTATATCACTGGTACCCTTTTTTGCTTTCTGAAGTGGCATCTGAGTCTTATCCTGTGAATTATTAGACAGCCAATGTTCAATGTTCAGTGTTGAGGAACACTAACTCAAAGCCAAAGCCAATTTGAGAGTTTACAAATGTTTAGTTCAGGATCACAAACCCTAGCATTGAACCACACATTCAAAGGCTTCTTGAAAAGACTGATGATGGAAGAACAATCTTTGAAATAAAATTATAAGCTGTAGAAGAGTCATAAATAGACTGTTAGTCCTAATGGTTACATTGTAATTTGAAAAAGCAATACCCAGTGTTGCAGCCATGGAATCGCTCTTTAAATACTTAAATGACAGAATGATATTTCTACACAATAATCTCTTACCCAACAGAACAAAGTTGTAGCTATTCTAGTCTTAACGGAGGTATTTGACAGTGGAAATCTGCCTAGCAAATGTTTTCTGGATCCTCTTCAGTTTCTTTCCCTGAAGTATAGTAAATAAACAAAAGGACCCACACCATTCAAGTATCAATCTGACATTTTTTATTCCCTACTAGAAAATCAGTGAAGAAACAGTTAGCTCTCCACAGTCAACATATTGATTTATATTCAGATTTACAAATCTTTGAATAATACCTACACCGGGAATAATGCAAACGCCTTGGTCACGTCCATTTATGTTGTATGTACTGTATAACCACCATCCACTGCTTCAGTGACTTTTACTAAGAAATTAATGAAATTTAGGAGGCAGGACCTGCCTTTGATAAAGCCAAATTGATTAGGGTACATGCGTAAGAGATTGTCAATGTCCAGATTATGAGGTCTCAGACAATACATTCCACGCCTTCATACATGAGACTAGCGAGACTAATGCATCTATAGTAATCAGGGTTTATGATTGAGCCACCTTTGTGTAACCTTTTTTCTTCATTACAACGACTATTTTCCAGACTTTGGAAATATCAACATTGGATAGACTTAGATTAGATCAAAGAGGTTAAATAGGGGGTTGAGACAGGACATACATGTTACTGATAATCAGGCAACCTGGTGTGCTATCAGTATCCATGGATGAAGTGCTCTTACCTTTCGAGAGGACAAGCAGACTTTCTCCACAATAATTGTAGGGAAGGATGACACTGTAGAATTTGTGGAATAGTTGTAACTTCAGGTGAATTAAAATTTGCATTACATTTGTCAGCTAGAATATTAGCTATTTCCTTTGGGTTATGGTAGGCCATAATTATTGTGATGTAGCTCAAAGGATTACTGCATGTTAGTGAATACAATTTCTGACAGTTTTTTTTAGTACTCTTTATCCTCTATCTGTTGACCATCATCCTCCACCCAGCCTATCAGCCCATTTATTCTCCATGACTGGGGCAAGGCTTAACTGGGAGAGGTTATCATTTAGATAGTCATTAGTGGTTATTTAAGGATTTTTTTTTAATTACCCCACCCAACCCATTGGAAGCTCAGCTTACAGAAATGGAGGGGGATATACAATGCACTGTTTACCCTGGGGTCCTTCATTGCCACAACAGACATTGCCTGCAAGCAGTCTTGCCCCCTCCCCTCAAGCATGGGAAGTGGTTTTCCCAGTTTCTACTAGAGAAATCTCACTCCCCCATGTGGTTCCTAAGCATTTGCTACCCCCCATACACTGTCTGGTGAGGTGAATGGACTCATTTATTTCCCTGCCTGGCTACTCTAGTGCTGGGATTACTAATTAAACACAGTAATGTAGGTCACAGTAAGCATCCTGCCCCTCTGTGCTATGGAGCCAGGCATAACATTCTTGCATAGTTAAAGAAAAAATTATGGTTAGTTTTGTTTTCAGTGATTATTTTAAGCTCACCCTTGGCTTTAAGCTTCCTAATGGTATCATTAAGCTCTTTGCTATTTTGCATAAGTGGGATGCTTAGGTGGGAAAAATGGGACATCTTATAACCATTAAGTAATGTCCTTCTCTTGTTTTAGTGTTTATTTATAAAGATACTCCACTATAGATGGTTGTTCTTAAATTTTCCATTATATTTGGGGCAGATACGGATTACCTTATTAATACAAATATTTAAGTGGAAGCAGAAGTCAGAGGCATAATCAGCAGCTTTAGCAATGAGGTCCGTTGGATGAAGGTTACAGCAGAATTTATACAGGTGATCAAGTAACTGAAGAATGTTTGCTTTTGAGGAGTCATAAACGCAGAGATATTTTCAGGGGAAGTACTAACAGTTCTAAAGGAAAATTTCACTGAATTATGGTCTGATGTAATAAAGGAAGATATTACATATAGGTCTGAACATGAAGCAGCCATGTTTGTCAGGACAAGATCAGGGGTATTTGAAGGGTAGTATGATGGGAAACTATTTGTCCAAGGAAAGAGTTAGTATTTTTTATTTCAAGTGAAGCAGTGGACATGTTGAATATTAGCAGTTTAAGGCAGCTGGTTTACTGATATGTGGGTGAAGTCCCCCAATGAAAAAGTATTGGGATTAATTGGGATTTCAGGTAAGGCACTAAGGTAGCTACGATGGTCAGTTGGGGGTATAGTGAGTGTTCTTTAGCTATTATGAAATGGCAATTAACCTTGTTTAGGATGATTTATACATTTAAGGATTCAAATTTTGGGTCCATAGTTTTTACCTTGTTTGTTAATAATTTGTCTCAGAATGAGAATACTGTTTATCATTTATTGTCTTTTACTTTTCTTGAAAAACTTAATAAAATATTTTGAAAAATGAAAATTGGAGGTCCAGAGGAATTAGGCATGAGGTGATGTTATCCTTGGATTAGGTGAGCAGGAGAGAGCAGAATTACTTATTGCCAGCAGATTTCCATCTTATTTATGTATGTAGGTGTATGCCTTCCCTGTCCCTAATTTTTCAGCCCATTATGTCCTCTCCATCCCCTTATCACTCATTTGTTTTCTGCAGTCATAAAAGCATTCCCCTACAGTCTCTTTCTAATTGTCTCTGATTATACAGTTCTGCAAGATGCAAATTAAAAGGACCAAACAGGTTCTACAAGGAACTTACCTTTTTTGCCTCCTGATGTGCTATTTTTGATTTTATTTTGAATACTTTTTTTTCTCATTGGACACATACTGCACTTCCTATGTTTTTTTGAAACTATACATGTCCATCCAGCCACCCATTTTCTAAGCCATTCATCCTGGTGAATGTTACTATGGCAGTAAGCTGAGCTCAGCAGACCATACTTCCCTGATCAAAGCAACAGTCTCTAAATCCTCCTAGGGGATGCAAAGGTATCGAAGGCTATCAGAGAAATCAATCTTACAAATATATTCTGGGTTAGCCCAAAGACTTTACTCAGTGGGTCATTATGTCTGGTATACTTCCCATGGGAGATGTCTATGGACATACGCACTATGTGCTAAGAGCACCTCAGTTGGCTTCTCCAAACCGTGAGAAGCAGGGATACTTTTCCAGGATTCTTCTATATTGCCAATCTCCCCTTTCTGTCTTTCTGTTGTAGAATATGAATCTAGCAACCCTAGAAAAGAAGTTCTTATTTGCCGCTTGTATTTGTGATCTCATCCTTGCAGCCACTGTCCATTGTTTGACTTTATTAGGATGGGGATAAAGGCTGACTAGTAAATTGATAACTTTGGCTTAAACCACAGCTGCTACTTTATTACAAAATGTTGGTACAATGCCTGTAATACTGCTGCACCTGTACCCATCAGATGGTCAGTGTCCAGATCCTCTCCACCCTACTCATGAGCAAGACTATGAGATACTTAAAAAGCTCACCTTGATGAAGCTGCTTCCCCTTGATTTGCAAACAGCAGTCCACTTTTTTTGCAAAAGAAGATTATGGCCTTAGATCTAGCAGTGCTGATTATCATTCCTTAGATCTAGCAGTGCTGATTATCATTCCTTAGATCTAGCAGTGCTGATTATCATTCCTTAGATCTAGCAGTGCTGATTATCATTCCTTAGATCTAGCAGTGCTGATTATCATTCCTTAGATATAGCAGTGCTGATTATCATTCCTTAGATCTAGCAGTGCTGATTATCATTCCACCTGCTTCACTTTGAGCAGCAGTTCATTCCAGTTCAGGCAGGCACTTACAGTCACTTGACACTAAGGGAGCATCATCATATGGAAACAGAGATGCAGCCCTTGTGTCCCCAAAATCAATACTCTCTAAAACTTGTGGAGATGTAGCCACCATTTAAACTCACCACCTGCCATTGCAATGTCAGATGACTGGCAGGAGGGAGTTCAGCAGATTAAAATAGACTAAGTCCTGGTAATAGAAACTGACTGTTGGGACTTGGAATATCACCCCATTGCTGGGGAAGAAGCCAGAGCTTGTGTGGGAGGTAAGTTGTTGTTTTATCTCTACATGCAGCATTTATTCTGGAACCAGACTTTTCATATAGGACTGGCCTCTCTCTTAGTCCTTTACCTTGGGTAAGGCCTTGGTCAGGTATGGGCACACTCACAAGTACTTGGCTGAGTGCTGTATAGCTGAAGTTTGTTACAGTGGATGAGAGTATCACCTCATTACTAATGCAAGTTACAGAAAGAAAAACAATTGTTTGTGCAAAGCATCTAATGGCCGTTGAGAGTAGCTGGTCTTATTAGAGACAGTGGGTGAGGTTTTTAATAGAGTAGCATCCACTAACCCTGCAGTCCTACTGGGATACATCAATGCTCATGTGAGTGATGATGGAGATACATGGAAGGACATGATTGAGAAGAATGGTTTGCCTGATCAAAACCAAAGTAATGAATTATTACTGTACTTACACACTTGTCATGGATTGTCCATCACAAATGCCATGTATGGACACAAGGCTGCTCACAGGTGTACTTGATACCAAAGTAAAATAAGCCCAACAGGTGGATGACAAAATCTGTAATTGTATAATTAGATCTGAGGCCATATGCTCCAGACAGTTGGATCAAGATAGGCTCTGAGATGTCAAACAGCTGGTAGTAAGTTGGAATAAATAGTCAGGATGGTGGCTGGACAAATCCAGGAAATGCAGACATGTACAAAGGGTATGTTGGGATGATCTAGCATATTGTTTTGTGGAGCATATGAACATTGTCTCCCATATCCTATATCCAAAGGAAGTTCAGAGACATGGAGTCTGAGCAGACCCTGAACAAGACTACTTTAGTCAAAGCAGAAACACTAGATATGTGGCCTAACAGTAGCCACTATTGGATGCTAGCAGTGGGGGAAGTTTTCAAGTTGCCCAATTTTAGTGGAAGTTTTCCAGATATGACCAATAGGTACCAACTGTCCAGGAAGGAAGTAGCTTAAATGATTTGCTTACTGTGTGTGTGTGTGTGTGTGTGTGTGTGTGTATGTGTGTGTGTGTGTGTGTGTGTGTGTGTGTGTGTGTGTGTGTGTGTGTGTGTGTGTGTGTGTGTGTGTCTGTGTGCGCACAAGTGCATACGGACAACTGTAGCAAGGAGCCAGTGGAGGTTTTTGTTCCACTTTCTAGATTTCTTTTTAATTTTGGAGTATGTGTTTTTCCTTTTTATGATCTTTAGTTATGGCTGAAGGGTTACCAGTTGACAGATTGCCCAGTATGTCAACTGGCCTATCTACATCTCCGGCTACAGACAAGCTGATGAAAAGTGTATCCTTAGTCTTCCTCTGCCCTTACCCATTTTGAAGTAGAACAATTTTAAAAATAATAACCATAGTACTGTAAGGGAATTAGCACTACATCAGGGCTGGTTCAAGATAAATTAAAAAAAAATAGATATATAGGTAGATAGATAGATAGATAGATAGATAGATAGATAGATAGATAGATAGAGAGATAGATACAGTCATGCAAACACACACACACACGCACACACACACACACACACACACACACACACACACACACACACACACACACACACATACAGGTGCTCGTGTGCACACACATGCACATGCACACATGCGTGTATTTCAGGCCATACTAGTCCTTTAAGCTACATTTTTAACAAGGTGTATAGTGACAAATGGCAGAATAAAAAAATGTAGTTTGCATTATTACTTGAATATGCTTTAGAAAGGCAAAAATGAAATTTTGCTTGCCTTAACAATGTTCCTTCCATGGCATAAGCACAAATGAATTTAGTTCTCAGCATCTGAGCATCATATACACAGATTTGCATAAATGTGATTACAGAAACATGGATGACTGCCCTTACTTGCAATATTCTTTCGGTTACAAGAAAATGAGCATTTTTTTTCACAGTTAGTTTCATTTCTATACATTTCCATTTGCCATAACACATTGCGCTCTTACTTGGTTTCAAACATATCATGTCAAAATAGAACTATAAAAGTTTAATCATAAGAAAAGTTAGTTTATGAAACCACTATGGAAGAAATACAAATGATTTCATAGGAAGTTTCAAATTCAAAAGAGTCATCAGATATGGTCATAAGATAGTGCACTGCGTACCAAAGCTAACCAGGCACTGAAATGCAAACTGAAAGTAAAACTTCTGACCAGTTATTCTGCTGGCTTTGATTGTTAAGAAATGGGCACACAATGTTCAGGAACTGAAGTTCCTACAATATCACCACACACACACACACACACACACACACACACACACACACACACACACAGACACACACTTCATTGCCATTTGCTGCCATCACACTCACCTTAGAAGTGTAAGTTTTCTGATGATAAGTCACAAAGACAAGGTCAGATTAACCTTGGCTTATTCTTCCAGCTAAAAAAAAAAAAAAGAAAGAAAAACCAAGAACAGTTCCAGTGTCAAGGGTTAGCTGTGAGCTGTAGGATTTATGAAATTTAAAGAACACAATTACTTGAAATGCAATGCAACAATGTGACAAAAGAGGGACAGAGTATTACTTCTCAAATGGAAGTTCTGTGTAACAGAGAAATGTAATAGGAAAATTGAATACTGTTTCAATAAAATACAAAGTTTCACAAGCAAAGCAAATCTTGTTATGACAAAAGCCAGCTCAGTTTCATGCTAGATTGCTAAAATAACTTAAGTAAATGCAAACTGCAAAACAACAACACAAATTTTGAAATCCTTTCAGCAGTATTCCTTTAGGACTGCTTTCTCATCAAGGATCCTCTCACTTTAGTTAAGGGTGCATGTCCTTTAAGACCTTTAAGTTGCTTTCCCCAGCATGTGCGCAAGTGTGTGTGTGTGTGTACACACACACACACACACACACACACACACACACACACACACACACACATATACCACACCCTGCCCAGAAAACCACAGTGAAAAATTTCTCTAAAGCAAATTTCACACTCCTCAAAACCGAGGTGGAATCCTTCAATCTGTGAATGTGTGTGGAATCTGTGGAAAATACGGCCCAGACCACAGAATCCTTTATAAATTCATTCTATGAACACCTTCAGGAATGCATGGATCATGCAATCCCAAATAAAACCAAGACCCAATCCTCCAAAGGCAGGCGTCCTGTCTGGTGGACCCCAGCCATAAACAAACTATACAATAGAAGGAGGAAGCTACTACATGATAGAGCAAAATCCCAAAAAGGGAAGGCATCTCTGATCAGTATTAGCAAAAAACTATGGGCACTCATAAAATCGTCTAAGGCCAGCTTCGAGAGAAAAATTGCACAGGACGCTAAGGATAATCACAAGGCTTTCTTTAGTTATGTTAGGAACCTTGGTGGGAATTCCCAGATATGCTCAGAATTAGTCCAAAATGACAAAAAATACACCGAACCCACAGACATTGTCAACATCCTAGCTGACAGGTTCAGCTCAAACCCCACCCCCCTCCCCACCAAAGGGCAAATATTTATCCCAGCAGAGTGCTGCCCCCCTGACATCTCAGATGCTCACGTAAGAGCCGCCCTCTCCAAAGCAAAAAAAACACAGCATCAATGGGACCAGACTGTGTCCCGGGCTGCGTCCTACATGAACTCTAAGAAGAGCTAAACCCAAACATAAAACTACTGTTCGATCTCAGCCTTACTACAGGATATGTACCCAAAGAGTGGCGTACAGCAACAGTGGTCCCTCTCCACAAAGGTGGTGCCTCAACAGATCCTGGAAACTATCGCCCCATAAGCCTGACTAGCTTGGTCTGCAAAGCTATGGAAAGGATCATCATGGACCTCATAAATAAAGATATTGGGGACCTACAGACACTGGATCCTACCCAGTTCGGCTTTGTTAAGGGCAGATTCTGCTTCTTAAACCTGGTCGATTTCTTTGAAACAGTCAACATGGCCATTGATGAGGGGAAGGTGGTCCACACAGCCTACCTGGACCTCACAAAAGCCTTCGATACAGTACCCCACTCGGGCATTATAGATAAGCTCACCAGCTTAAATATAAACCCCTATGTCACTAGATGGGTTGCAAACTGGCTCAAGGACAAAACCCACAGGGTTAGAATTGCTGGAGCCATGTCAGACTCCAAACCAGTTACAAGTGGCATCCCACAAGACTCAGTCCTGGGACCTCTCTTGTTCGGTATATATTTCTCAGAGGTACAGGCCAACACGGAAGGACTGTGGCTGACCAAGTTCGCAGATGACTGCAAACTAGGTGCCATAATCAACTCTCCAGCCAACACAAGCATCCTACAAAAGGGCCTCATAGAAACAGACAACTGGTGCCAGAGCCATGGCCTCAAGCTAAATGCCAAAAAGTGTATAGTCATCCCCTTTGCCAAAAACAAAGTGCCCACAAATTACCACATAGGTGGTAATCCATTAAGTACAAAAGAAGTAATTAGGGACCTGGGGACCCAAGTTGATAGCAATCTCTCATTTGAAAACCACGTGGCCAAAGTGGTTAGAAAAACATTTTATATAGCCCACCTAATCATGAAGGGATTCACATCTAGATCAGGGGAGGTCACCGTGCCTCTTTACTCAGCCCTCATCAGGCCCATAATTGAGTACAATGCCCCTTGTGGGATGTACCTTACCAGACACCTACAGCAACTGGAAAGACCGCAAAAGTACCTCACCAAGAGGATCAAAGGGCTCAAACAGATGCCATATGCTGCCCGGTTAAAGAAACTCCAGCTCTACTCAGTGGCATACCACCTGCTCAGAGGCAATCTGTGCCTGATGTATAAAGCCATGTCCAACCCAGAATTAATGGACATGCTGCACCTCAGAAAATCCAAATCCCATTGAGCTATGCACCCGAGAGACTTGAACCTCAGCACTGAAATAAATAGGACATCTGGAGGAACAGATTCATAACCCAGAGGCTCCCTTCACTCTGGAATAAAATCCCAGTCCAGGTTAGGCAGAGTCCTTCATTGACTCTCTTCAAGAGGAATCTTGATGAGTGGATGGGAGATCGTAGGTTTACCCCAGGTATCACCTCTGTGTCACTGTTAGACAGAGGCACAGTATACTAACCTCGAAAAAGGGCATAGCAAAATTCATTTAAAATGGGTGGCGAAAGCTAGGCTTATAAATGCCCTAGGGCAGATAGCCTAGTATGAAACTATGAACCTATGAACCTATATATATATATATATATATATATATATATATATATATATATATATATATATATATATGTGTGTGTGTGTGTGTGTATATATATATATATATATATATATATATAGAGAGAGAGAGAGAGAGAGAGATACAGGTAAATAGATGGATGGCACATTGGTGCAGCAGTTACGCTATCGCCTCACAGCAAGAGGTTCTCCAGTTCAATTTTTGGCTGGGGTGCCTTCTATGTGGAGTTTGCATGTCCTCCCTGCATCTGTGTGGGTTTCAATCGGTTGCTCTGGTTTCCTCTCACATTACAAAGGGATGTGTTTGGAGCATTCCTCTTCGGGCCTCTGCTGAAAATTGACTTTGTTCCAAGTTGGACTTTTCCTGTAAACAAATGTTAAATAAATAAAATATATTTATATACATACAGTAGGTTACACAGGATTATAGATATGTACTAGGCTAGTTTCTCTTGTGGTCCATTTCAAGCCTAGCCAGTTTCCCTTTTTGTGCTTGAATTAACCTTTCCCGTTGGGTGAGAGATTGGCTTTTCCCACCCCATGGATGATAATTGTTTATTATCTCTAATGAGAATAACTGGGATCATACCATAGATAATTTGAGGTGACCCAGGCATGGGATAAAGTATTTAGGAGATGATTCTGTCCATTAGTAGTACAGGGGGCAGTCCTGGGGTAAATTTCTATTTCCTATGCATTGATCTAAGTGGTGCTTGAATATGGACTGGGATGAACTTTGTTTTGTGAGGATGGGGAGTCTGTTCTAGAGCAGTGGCATCCTCTGTGAGATATATCTGTCTCTCCAAAGCATTCTATTGATGTTGCAAAAGAGGTTTAGATACCTAGACTATTTCTTTTTTTCGTCAAATATTTTTTTATTTTCAATTAAAATAACATTTACATAATATTTTTAAATATCATTTTAAACAACTATATACAATATTTACAATAGCCTGACTTTCAATTATATACACTGTATGTTATTAAATATAGAATTAGCAGATCAGTTTCAAAGATACAATATTTATTATTGCAGAGTGTCCAACAAAGATATAACTTTTTCCAAGGATTATTTACCAATGGCCTGGGATAGATTCATAGTTCTTTGATTTTTATTTCCATCTATGCAGTTGTCTTCAATAAAGTGTAGAATTCTTCCAGGGTCGTGGGTGTATTTGAATTTCACCTTCTGGTTATGCATTTCCTAGATATAGCAAGTATTCTCCATAACAAATACATATTTGTTTTATTCAGGTAGGGACCTTCATTTACATTTAGTATAATCAATACTTTAGTTAAGGTAAAGGATTCATTAAATAAAGCTTGTAAAAAATGATTGATTACATTCCAATATGATTTAATTTTATTACATTCATAAAAAATATGAATCCAGTCTGCTTTATTTGACTTTTCACACCTCCAGCAAAAACCATTTGTAGTAGGACTGATCTTTTTAATTCTATCTGGTGTTAAAAATGCTCTATGTAAATATTTCCAGTTAAATATTTCCCAGTACTGTGTTAGAGGTGTAATTAACTGATAGTAAAATGTTAATTTTAATTTCTTCTGTTAACTGCAATGACTGACCTTTTGTTAAGAACTGCCAGTATGATGGTTTGGGAATTGTTTTATATGTTATTAACTCTTTATATAGATTTGAAATGGAATTTTTCTTTTCACAACTATTATATATAAATTCATCCAGAAAACTTATTAGATTTGGAATATCTTTAAATAAGAAATTATTAATTAATCTGCATAAATCTTGAGTGTACATTAGAATGCTTTGTAAGGTTAATCAGTCCTGTGTTGGAATATTGTAAGCAGTTTTTATCATATGTATATCTAAAACATTTAATTTATTTACACATTGAAACTAGCATAAGAATCCATTTTGTTCCCAGGAGGTTATTGTTTCCCTATATATTTTGTGAGGAAAGTTCTTAGCGATGGTAAATGGGGTTAAAAGGTCAAACCAAAGTTTTAGATCTATGTTTGCATTGATAAGTTTCCTAAAGGAATTGATGTAATGATTAATTAGTGTTGTTTTAGAAGGTTTTGTTATATTATATTGTAGACTTATGCATAGTATGTACCAGGGTTTGTTTGATTTGTCTACTATTTAAATTTTTTAACAGGTGAAATTCATTTGTTAATATAGCCATTGTTAATTCTTTTCGGTTGGCAAAATAATTTGGGTTTATCCAGTCTATTGTAGTTTTAAGCACAGATGCTTTTATATATGTTTCTATTTCTGGGAAGTTCAATCCTCCTTGTTTCCAGGGTCTAATGTGATGAGTTAGAGCTACTCTATTCTTTTTGGAATGCCATAAAAATTTTATTAAACATGAATTTATTTCTTTAAGAATGTATCTTTCAGGAATTAACTGTATTGCGAATGCCACATATAGTATTTTTGGCAATAAGACCATTTTTATTAATTGCAATCTGTCTTCAAAAGTTAATATAATTTTGTTCCACTTTTCTGTATATATTTTTATTGTTTCAATAATGCTTTTATAATTTATTAATATTGTTTTGTTTATATTTTTGCATAACACTATTCCTAAATAATTTAGCATAAGTTCTTGGTTTCCTATGATGGATTTATCTCTAACTTGTAATTCTTTTTTCTTATTTAAAAATAGAAATTTTGATTTTGATCTATTAAAGTTTAGACCTGAAATCTTATCAAATTTCTCCATTACTTCTTCCAGCTCTCCTAAAGACTCTCTGGAGTTTGACAAGGTTAATAAAACATCATCAGCAAAAAGCATTATTTTAGATATGTACTGGTCATAGACTTCTATTCCTTTTATTCTTGGATTATTGCGTATTATTTCTGCAAGTATTTCTATAGCCAAAGCAAATAAAATAGGAGAAAGGGGGCATCCTTGTTTGGTACCGTTCGTTATATGGATAGATTCTGAGGTGAAAGGACCTAGTTTAATGTAGGCTAAGTTCTTAATATATATGTTTTTTTAGTAATAAGATGAAGGGAGGAGGAAATTCAAATAATGCTAAAGTTTTAAATAGATATTCCCAGTTGAGGGAATCAAAGTTTTTTTTCTATGCCTAATCCAATTACAAGTGTTTCTCTGTTTTCTTTATTCACATAATCCATAAGAGTAAGTATCCTTTTAATATTATGATGTGTGTGCCTGCTATATAAAAATCCAGTTTGATCATTATTAATTGTCTTTGAAAGTGGGATTTTCATTCTTTTAGCTAGGATTGACATGAATATTTTGTAATCATTATTCAGTAATGACATGGGTCTGTATGAGTTGCAAAGGTCTGATGGTTTATTATCTTTTAGAATTGGTGTTATGAGAGAATATTTCCATGAGGGTGGTATTTTTGCTTCTGACTAGACTTCTAGCAAAGTTTTATGAAAAAGGGAGATTACTGTTGAAGGGAAGAGTTTATAAATTTCTGTAATTATACCATCTATCCCTGGAGCTTTGTTAGATTTACTTTTTTTTATCTTGTCAACAATTTCTTTGTAGGATATAGGTTTTTGTAGGTCTAGTTTTAAGTTTTCAGGATTTTTTTTTATTGATAAGGTTTGTATCTAAGTTTGTTTGGTTGGTATCTAAATCTTCTTTTTTGAAGTGTTCCATATAATGGAACCTAAATGCTTCAAGGATGTCTCCTATATCTGATACCTTTTTCCCTTTCTTTTCATGATATATACTACCAATGTTATTTGCTTTAGATTGTATTTTAATTCTTGTAGATAAGTTATGTAGATATCTGGGGGAGGTGGCTAATGAGTTTATTTTTAATTTTTCCAAGGCTAGACAAGTTTTGTGAGTTAGAATTTCAGTATATTTTTTATTTAATTCCTCTATTTCTTTTTTGACTTCTGGACAATTCAGAATTTGTTTTTAGATTTTGCTGGCAAGAGTCTGGTTTGCAAGTCTAACGATTCAGTTTCCCACTCTCTAACTTTGTTTTTGTACCAGCTAAGGGTCTTACCAAATAAATACGCTTTTAATGAGTCCCAAACCATGACTCCACTGATTTCTGTTGTATTATTAATTTGAAGAAATAATTGTAGTTCTGACAACATCCAGGGTCTGAATTCTTTAATTTTCATGATATATGATGGAATTCTAGTTGAGAGGATTAAAGGTTTAAACTCTATTTGGAGCTTTGTTATCAGAGAGTCATGATCTGAGAAGGGGCATGGCACTATTGAGAAGTTGAGGATTTTTGTTTGTAAGTCTTGAACTACGAATAATTTGTCTGTTCTGGTTTGTGTTCCAAATCTATGGTCTTTATGGGAAAATAAGAACGATTTATTATCCTTTACTTTAAAAGTGTCTATTAAATGAAATGAATCAATCCATCTTTTTAAGGATTTTGAAATAGTTGCTATGCGAAAAGACTTCTTGGTGGTTTCAAAAACTTCTAAGGTACAATTAAAGTCTCCTCCCAGTATTAGATTTCCTTTATAATTGTTGGAAATAAAATCTAGGTGTTTTTTAACCATTCCTGCTCCAATTCCTGGGAAACAATATAGATTAGCTAAGGTCCATATTCTGTTATTAAATTTAATTATAACAAATGCTAGTAGACCTTCTTTGTCTTCATATTTATAAATAACTTTTGGAGTGATTATGTTTTTCTTCCAGAGAATTGATACTCCATTTGTCTTTGTTCTGTAGGAGGATTGAGCTAAGAATGTATAGTCCCTAGGGTTCCAAATAAAGCTATCATTAGTCTTAAAATGCATTTTCTGGAGAAATACTACTTGTGCCTTATTTAGATTTAAATATTTTAGTAAGTTTGATATTTTATTTGTATTATTTAAGCCATTAGTATTTAATGATAGGAATGTTAAATCCATTTCAAGTTATTGTTGGAAGAAACTTTTTGCTTCTTTTTTATTATTATAATAGTTATACCATATTCTCTGATAACATTGAATGTTATTTTTATGTGTGTAAACTTGGGAGTGTAATTTAATGTTCTTTCTTCTTTAAATACAAGTAGGATAAAATTCTGGTCAGGCTTTAAAAAAGTACTTCTATAAAACATTAATTCTAAAGTATCAAATACAAGTAAATATGAATTTCCCATTAAACATGGAATTAAAGTCATTCCTAATCCAATAGATAAAGATAGATCTATTGGATTATCACTCATACCTTTAACCAACAATATCAACTGAGCTCCATATGTTAAATTATTATATGGAGAATTTTCTTAAAAGAGATATGAAATTCTATATTATTCTATTATTATTCTATGGTATCTTAAATATCAGGATGGAATGTTAGTGTAAACAATTATTATGTAGACTTAGAAAATATCCAATATTTAGTTACCCTTAAGAGATCCTAAACATGTCAGATAAGTCATTTTGGATAAATTAAATGCAACAGAGGAGCATACACTAAATAAGCCAACAACAATTAAATTATTACTAAAATAATTTGAGTAAAAGGACTCTGCAGGAGACAATGAGTGATTACCAATGAAATATGAATTTAATGTAGGTGTACTGTCTTCCTTTACTTTCCAACTATTCAGCTGACCAACTTCAACTTACACTTATGAAAAGACATGTTTTATCAGTGGTATCCTGACTCTGAGTAGAGACGCCCTACATTCTAGTGCTTTTACATATTTATAGATTTACAAAGCAGAGTCTAAGAATGAACTATGATCACCCTGACAATTCCCATCTTGCATAGGGCACCTTCTGCTTCCAGAATGGGTAATCACATCAGGTCTAGAATGAATGTGAAGGTACCTATATGGTAATCAAGACTTACCTTAGGTAAGTATTAATCAAATAGTATTTAGAACATCTTAGAGAGTTGTCGGGGCAGTTAGAATACTCTTAAGCCTCTCCTCCTTTGATCAAAAACAAAGATTTCCCTTCCCTTTCTTTCCCTTGTTTTAAATCAGTACTAATAAAAGAAACTCAGCAAACATAGGTAAACAGAAATAACATTCAGTAGTCTGTCTTGTACATGACTCGCAATCCATTAAACAGGTCAGTGACTAACATCACTTTAGTAAAAATTATAAAGACAAATTAGAAATAATTTCCTAGTTCATTAAATTTTCTGATAAAACAAAAAGTTAACAATAAGCTATTTTAACTAAAAGTATAAAGTATTTCAATTTTTCCTTGCATGTATACATTTCTACTTGTAGTGTCAATAGCTGTCTTTGAAATCTGTATAATACTTCACTTCTTCATATCATTCCTTTTTCAATTCAGGTTTTGTTTTGTCAAAACAGCAACAATATTTCAAGGGCACAATTAATATTTAGACTGATGTTTCAGATAAATAACTTGTCAGTTGCCAATTGAGTTAGTTTAGAATGTATGGTTAGTGCAAATATAGCATGCTGCAAAAGAATTATGTATTTTTTCGTGTGCTTTAGAGACTGTCATATGCAAGTGACATATATAATGTAGCATATATAGAGGAGATAGCTTATGTATTCAGGTTGTTAAAGTAAATTATGCTTATTAATCAGGTAATTTCATTTAAATTCACAAGTAATTTAGGGACATTTCAGTTGAGTTTCCAGGAATGTGTAGTCCAATGTGAATAACTGAGTCCACTTTTCCTCATAAACATATGTCACAATTCATTAAACAAAGCAGAGTCTAACATCTGTCTAATAGTCATTATAAAGACAAAGAATAGTAATTTCCTAGCTCTTCAAACTTTCTGATATTGCATAATGTGGACAGTAAGTTATTTTAACTGGAAGACTAAAACATTTCAATACTTCCTTGTGAATATATATTTTTACTTTTACTGTAGGGTCAAGAACTGCCTTTGAAATCTATGCATTACTTCACTTCTTTCAAGTCATTTATTTTACAGTTCAGATTATATTTTGTCAAAATGTCAATAGCATTTCAAGGGCACATTTAATATTTAAACTGTTTTAAATGAATAGCTATCAGTTACCAAGTGAGTTTGTACAGAGTGTGAGGTAACTGCAAAGATAACATGTTGCAAAAAGTAATATGTATCTTTTCATGTGCACTACATACTGACAATTTCAAGTAACATATAAAATGTAACTTTTTACAGTGCAGACAGCTTGTGAAATCAGCATGTTAAACTTAGCAATACTTTTTAGTCAAGCAGCTACATTTAAGTGCTCACGTAGTTTGGGAACATTTCAGTTGTGTTTCTGGGAATATGTAATCCTATGAGGATAAATCATAAAATATTACAAATAGGTTCATAGGTTCATAGGTTGGTACTGGGCTATCTGCCCGAAGGCATATATTAGCCCGGCCATGTTGTGCTGTATTCACCACCCCTTTAGTAGTTCCCTAGACCCTTGTACTAGCAGCTAGTACCCTTGGCCCCTATCTAGTAGTGCTGTTGGTGTGATACCCAGTGTGAGCTTTCTGTTACCCATCCACTCATCAAGGTTCCTCTTGAAGAGTGATAGTGAGGGGCTCTGTCTTATGTAGATTGGGACCCTGTTCCATAGTAAGGGAAGTCTCTGTGAAGGGAATCTATCCCTCCAGCATGTTCTATTAATTGTTGTGTTAAGGTTTATATCCCTAGAGCGTGTAGCTCGAGTAGATTTGGTTTTGCTAAGATGGAGCATGTTCAACAATTCTGGGTTGGACATGGCTCTGTACGCTAGACAAAGATCGCCTCTGAGAAAGCGGTATGCAACAGAGAACAGTCTTAGCTTTTTCAATCGTGCTGCATAGGGCAACTGTTTGAGGCCAGTAATCCTCTTGGTTAGGTACCTTTGTGGTCTCTCCAGCTGCTAGAGATGTCTATCCAAGTACATTCCAATTGGTGCATTGTACTCAATAATGGGTCTGATGAGGGAAGAGTAGAGGGGCACCATTACATCCTTAGATCTTGATGCAAACCCTTTTGTGATCAGATGGGTCACATAGAAGGATTTTCTAACCACTTTGGCAACATGGTTATCAAAGAAAAGCTGACTATCTACTTGGGTCCCTAGATCCCTTATTTCTTCTTCAGATTTCAGGGGATTACCTCCTATGTTGTAGTTTGCGGGTACTCTGTTTTTTCCAAAGGGGATTACTACGCATTTTTTTGCATTTAGCTTGAGACCATGGCTTTGACACCATGCATCAGTCTCATTTAGGCCCTTCTGGAGGACCTCCATGTCGGCCGGAGACTCTATTATAGCACCCAGTTTGCAGTCGTCCACAAACTTAGTCAGCCACAGCCCTTCCGTGCTTGCCTGTACTTCTGAGAAGTATATGCCAAACAGGAGGGGCCCCAGGACAGAGCAATGAGGCACACCACTCATTACTGGTCTGGATTCGGACATAGATCCCGCTACTCTTACTTTATGGGATCTGTCTGAGAGCCAGTTTGCGATCCATCTTGTGACATAAGGATTTATGCCCAGGCTGGTGAGCTTATCAATAATATCTGAATGGGGAATAGTGTCAAATGCTTTAGCAAGGTCAAGGTAAGCTGTGTGTATCTCCTTTCCCCTTATCTATAGCCTGAGTAACTGTCTCAAAGAAATCCACCAGGTTCAGGAAGCATGATCTGCCCTTGACAAAGCCGAACTGTGTGGGGTCCAGTGACTGGAGGTTCCCAATCTCTCCATTTATGAGTTCCATAATGATTCGCTCCATAGCCTTACAGATCAGACTGGTCAGGCTTATTGGTCGGTAGTTCCCAGGGTCAGTTGTGGCCCCACCTTTGTGTAGCGGGACCACCATTGCCGTGCTCCATTCTATGGGCACATATCCTGTGGAGAGGCTGAGACTGAACAGGGTATTAAGATGCGGGGTTAATTCCTTTTGGAGCTCGCGTATGACACAGCCTGGGACACCATCTCGTCCCATGGAGGCAGTTTTTTTGGCTTTAGATAGAGCCTTGTTAACCAATGTATCGGTAATAATTGGCCTTACATAATCCCCTAGAATGGTAATAGGCCCTGTAGGTGGTGAGGGGGGGGGGGGGTTTGCACTGAACCTGTCAGCCAAGATGCTGGCAATGTCAGAAGGGTCAGTGTATTTTGTTCCATTTTGTACTAGCTCAGAACAGACCTGAGTGTTGCCATTTAGGTTTTTGACGTAGCCATAGAAGGCCTTATGGTTATCCTTGGCATCCTTGGCAACTTTCTTTTCAAAATTAGCTTTAGTTGACTTGATGAGGGCCCTCAATTTCTTACTAATGATGATCAGGGATGATTTTTCTACTTGAGATTTGGCCTTTTTTTGTATAAGTCTCCTCCTTTTATTGTAAAGTTTGCTTATGGCCGGGGTCCACTAGACTGGTTTCTTCTTGCTTGAGGAAGGAGTCTTGATTTTATTTGGGATAGCATGGTCCATGCAATCCTGAAGATGCATACAGAGTGCCTTGGTGTAGGATTCCGCATCCTGGATATCATTATCCTTCTGCAAGGGAATAGTGAACCTTTCCACTTCGGATGCAAGTAGTCTGAAGTTTGAAGTTTGCTTTGGAAAGGTTTTTGACTATGGTTTCTTTAATTGGGGGAGTCCTATTATGTATTTATTTTACCTTGCTTAGGTTGTTTTTCATTTTAATAACTAAACATTACTTTTTCTTATTATTTGTTATCTGTGAGGCTATATGCACTCCGCAGGTTCACAGTGTCCTTAGAAACTGCAGCAATTGTTTACTGTTGCTATGGCAACACAAATAGAATGTGAAGAAAGCTTCTCTTCTCTTAACCAACAGTACATTTTTCCCTCCTTTTTTATGTATTTGTTAATGCTAAAAGGAAATAATTCAAAGGACATATGTACATGAATGGAACATTTCAGAGTTAATCACGAACATGTCCCCAATCCCAATAACCATAACAGTGACTATTATTAATCTAATAAATATTGTAATAACAATTAATTAAGTTCATTATTCCAATTAGTCTACCTTAAAACTAGATTATTTTAGACTATTATTTATCTATGTATAGATAGTGAGTTATTAAATATATACAGACTATATTAGTATAGTAAATAGGAGAGAATTTAGAAAGGAAGACAAGATGCAGTTAAAATAATAATAAGAAAAGAGAGAAGAGAGAGAAAGAAAAGAGAAAATTAAGAGAAAATACACATTTACTATGTATGCTGATTTACAGTATAAATATTTTATGTGCTATATAACTCTCTTTCTGTGAAAGAAAAGTACCCTGTTTTACGTACTTAAGGTAATGTGAAAACTCTCATGTGTCATCTATTTTCAAAAATATAGATAAAGATTCCAGTAGTTAGTTACCTTTGTTTTAAAATTCTAAGCAGTAAAATTGGTCCTTTAAAATAATGTCAAAACAATTCATATCATAGTAGACACTTTGAGAGATTTGGCTGTAACAGTATCAGTCTTTTGCTTCTTCTTTTTGACATCTGTACAGACATTTGTTTCTTTTGTTCTCTTGAGAGAAGGTGACATCCAATCCATATATTCTGGTAAAGTAATCACATTATTAGTTTTAATAAATGAAGAGGCTTCCTCTAAGTAAATAAATGTCCTCATCTTGTTGGCATACAGTATTCTTATCTTAGCTGGATATGCAAGTTCTGCCTCAACGTTATTTTGTTTCAGAAACTTTATCGTTGGCCACACTTTTTTTCCTTTGTTCCATTATTTTAGATGAATAGTCGTTATCAAATCTTATCAGGCTCTCTTTATAATTTAGAGGTGCCTTCCTCCAAGCAGATCTTAAAATCAGTTCCTTGTCCAAGTATGAAAGAAATTTGATAATTATTGACCTAGGAGGAGAGTTTGAGTTAGTGGCAGGTTTCCCAAGAGCTCTGTGTGTCCTTCCAATGCCAAAGGAAAGTCCTTCTTTTAAATGTAAAAAGTCAGGGATCCAGCTTGATAAAAAGGAAATAATGTCCTCACCTTCTGTGTTTTAAATAATCTAAATACCTAAATGTTGATACCACTAACATTGACACAAAAATATTGGGAAAAAAAAGGTTGACACATTATTGCTCATGCTCTGAAACATAACCTTAGAGCACGCAACAAAAAACAATATTTTTTACAAGTAGGGAAGAGCCCCCCCCCCCTGCATCCCCCTTACCCCCTGCTAATAATATATTCTCATTCTGAGATCACACAATACATGAGCAAAGGGAATATCCCCCAACACCAGTAATGTAGCAGTCTTGCCCTAATGTCGATCAAAGTGTGTCGACAAAAAGTAGGTTGACTTCAACTTTATTAAGCACATCAATATGTATTTATAGGAGTATGAAATATATAGTCAAATACTCATTATGTTGAATGCCAAAATAATGAGCATAAAGTGCAGTTCCAGAAGTCCTACTTACCTGTGACAGCAGATTTTCAAATTTGTACTGCCTCAGTGGGATTCTGGCTTATCTGTCAAGGTAGCCCAGTACTAGCCAGCTTTCCAAAGCTCAGACTTCCCTCCATCTGTTTTCTGTGACAGCTGATTGGCTAAACATATACTGAGAGGGAAGCCTTCAGCAATGACAGGAAGTGAATGCTTAGGCTTTTTTGCTTTCATAAGGAAGGAGAGGAAAGTACCTGAAGCCAGAATCATTTATCAAGAGTAAATTTGCAGCCAATGACAATATCATCTAAAAAACAAAAGCTACAACAACCAACTCAAAGAGGTTGAAACCCATCTAAACTATGCACAAAGTCAGGGATGGCATTTACATGCTGCCAGTGAGGCGAAGAGGAATTCAAACATCTATTGTTACAGGTAAGTAGGACTTATACAACTGAACTATGCTCATCATTCCCACTGCCTCAGTGACATTTTTGGTAGATTCCCAAAGCTTACCCTACATGGGAGGAGTAAGGATAAGAATCCAGAAGCCCCTGGAGAATGGTCCTAGCAAAGCCTTCTATAGACCTTATAAGGAATCCTGTCTGAAGTGCTTTGTGAAGGTATGAACAGTAGACCAGATTGCTGCCTTTAAAATACTTCTAGAATCCATCTCTTTCTAATGTGTCATCAAAGAAGATAAGGACAGGGGGTGTGGTCAGGATGCTGGCAGTTTGACAGCAGTTTTTCTCAGCTCTCTTATCCAAGTTATACATCTGATAGAAAATTTAAAAACTGAGTCTTAAACGTAACCAGAAACCTCTACTACAGTCTTTGGAAGTCTACATTGGATTGTTTTGTTTTCATTAAACACTTTTTCTGTCAAAATTTAAGCAGAAAGGGCTCAGACTTCGTCACAGAATTAGTTATTCAAAGAACACTTCACAAGACCAGACAAGGAAGAGGGAACTACAAACTCTGTTATCTACCATGCAGAATTTATCTTTGAAATTTGACAAAATGGACAAAAAACTTGACTCGTTTAAAGAAAACAGCACAAATCAAATGGAGCAGTTACAAGAATTAATAAAGCAAAATAAGACTCGGATTGCTGACATAGAAGAAGCATTAAATGACATGGAAGGTAGACTCATGGAACAAGAACATCAGCTTGATGACATGGAAGGTAGACTCATGGATCAAGAACATCAGCTTGAGTCTCTTTCAAAACAAAATTCTTTTCTAACAAACAAATTAGATGACCTAGAAAATAGGTCAAGGAGGAACAACTTGCATATTTATGCACTACAGGAAAAGACTGAAGGAGACAATATGGTAAATTTCCTCTATATCCTGGCTTACAAATGTTCTGAATTTACCTGAGTATTTTTCTTATGGAATTGAAAGAGCCCATAGGTCACTGGCAGATCCTTCATCTTCTACCAAAGCAAATAAAAGTCCAATATCAATAATAGTAAGATTTGTATATTCTCAGGATAAGTAACTGGTGCTAAAAACGGTGTGGTCAAACTCTCTTGTCAAATATCAAGATAATATAATAAGATTTGACAATGATTACACATCAGAGGCAAACTCTAAAACAAAGGAATGTTTAACTTTAATAAAATAATTGAAGAAGAGACAATTCAAGGTTCATTTACTGTTTCCTGTGAAACTTCAAATCTTTTTCTTGGATGGAGCAAAGACTTTTGGCACGTTGGATGCAGCTGTGTCTTTTTTAACATCTAACAAACCTTTAAATCAAACAGAAGAAATGGATTGGGCTGGTATTACCCTAAAACACCAAGCAAAGAGGAATGAAAGCAGACAAAAAAAGAGACTAAATGAGAAGTAACTTTTAAATAATTATTTTACATATTTTTTCCTTTTATACCACACACACATTATCTAAAGGAAACCACACTTTATTCAGATGGCAAATCTAAGAAGTTCCCTAAAATATACAACAAAAATAATGCATTTTGAAAGACTGTAATCCCAAAAGGAAAAAAGGTAAAAACATTTTATTTTTGTTTTTAACTTTCTAGGTTACTACCTTAACAGCATGGTAATTCTTAAATCTGCATAAACTTATAGTCTCTCAAAGTATAATAAATAACAGTAGCATAATACATGAAACAAAACAATGCTTTATCTGCTTATACATTTTGTTAGATTGTTTAAGTGTTATAGTCTCAGACAAGCTACTTTTAAAAAAGGAAAGCGGAATACAAAAGGTGCTTAAAGAAAATGAAAACTTTTAAGTAACACATCATACTGCATGCTTTTCTGTGTAGTGTAGACACAGAAAGTTATTTACAGCTTAAAAAGGCTCTTAAGCAAACGTTTAAAATGTTTATTTGAACATATAGTTTAAATATAGATTTCTTAATAAGTTCTAATCTTTAAGGAGCAGGAGATATGTGCCTGTTTTTAAATGTTTGTCTATGAATGTTTAATTGCTCAACTTATCTCATGATTAGTACATGATTAAATGGGAAAATAAATGTTTTTTTTTTCTTTCTTTCTTTTTCATATGGAATGAACAAGGCTTATCACAGTAAAAATAAAACTTGTCTCAGGTAAATGTAAACTTGATTCTAATTACATAGACATGTTTGGGCTTTACAAACAGCCATTTAGAAGGAGGGAAAGCTCTCAAGCACTCCTCAAGCATGGGGCATGCTTAAAAGTACTCAAATTGCTTACTTACTTGTTTCTCAGTTTCCTGCTGAGGTCATGAGCTGAAAAGCTTGTTTTCTTGTTCACAAGATGTTTTTACCCATTATTAGCATATTTAGAAGCTGAAAATCCCTTTGCAGCAGTGTGAGTGCTTGAAGATGAAAGTAAAAGGCACAGGTATGATGTAAGCACCTGAGTTAAAGGTTAACACTGATCAGTTTGAATTTCTCAGTGTCTTAAAGGGATATTTATCTAACAACATGTAAAATTGTACAATATGAATAAGAGTAAAAAATGAGAGGTTTATTAAGTAATTTAGTGAACTTATTTTAAAGAGACACATTTTATTTGATTTTAATGCAGACAGGAAATTGTTGTAAATGGATCATATATAATAAAGAGATTGATGTGAAGCAGAATGTGCTACCACACAATATAATAACAGCAGCTTCACTGGGTTTAATTTGAGTGATGGAACTTTGTTATGCAATTTCATAAATCTGAACTGTTTTGCTGATTAGTTAGATTAAATTGAATGACGAATATTCATCCATTCTTATTAAAAGGAGTTTGACTAATGGACAACTGTTGTATAGTATAAGCAAACACAAAACATTATTGTAACTTGTATTACTTTACTATCAAATTAATATGCTTAATATAGTAATGCGGTTATATTAAATGTGTTTTATTGTATTAAAAATCAAATTTAATAGAAACTGTCTTATATGAATACAATATAAGACATAGCAAGCTTCTTTCTGTTAGACAAAATGTTTAGATAATTGGGGTGATAAATGACACTTGGAAGGGGTGTTACAAGGTATGCTTGAATGACTAGTTTATTCAAAGCTGGAGTTTGTTTCCCCATAGGAGGGTTAGCATGCTGTTGTCTCAATCTTTAAGGTTTTATTGTTTAATTCTTTTTTATTTTGTGTCTATCAGTTGTAACCACTTTGCTACATGAAATGAAAATAAGTCATTCTCAGTAGTTAAATCTGCATGCTTATTAGTTAAAATATATACACATAACTAGCAGATTGAGTGGTAATAATTTAACTATGAAATGTATTTTCATTAATGTAAATGGTCTGAATAATAATTGTAAAAGAGGATGTCTCTTAAAATATTTGAAGATGTTTAATGGGCAGATTTATTTTTGCAAGAAACACACCTTATACAAGAAGACATAAATAAAATCAACACAAATAATTATACAGTTTTAGTAGGTTTTCACTATAAGCAAAAGAAAAGAGGAGTAGCAGTCTTATGGAAAAAAGTCAGTCTTAATGCCAACAATTTTAAATACATATTAAGACAAAAAAGGGATGTTCTGTTTAGTAATGCTATCCATAAATATAAATATATATATTCTAGTAAACATTTATTGGATACCTGGATTAGGTGTCAAAGTAGTCAAGCAGCATTTAGAAGACATTGTACACCGTGTCAAAGGGGAGATAATCATAGCAGGAGACGTTAATTGTATAATGAATGATGAGGACACTGATGCTAGAAACACATGAAAGAAAACAGCAATTTATATGGTGCTATCTGATTTTACTGAAACTTTTAATATCATAGACATTAATGAATATGCTGATCCTAATGCAGTATTCTTTACACATTACTCTCATCAGCATGGCACACAATCAAGAGTAGATAGAGTGTACATATCAAGAGATCTAAAGTAGCCACATGCCCATTGTCAGACCACAATGCAATTACTTTTGATTTAAATACAAAACAAAGAATACCTGTAACTAGAATTCCTTCATACATAAGAAAATTAAAGGATTTTAACGTATTTTATGTTAAACAGATACAAACATTTTTAGACATAAATCTTACTGAAGACATGTCAGATATATATATTTGGGACTCTTAGAAGTCATATTTATATGGAAAGCATTAACATGGTTTAAAAACAAGAAAAGACAATGGGAGAAAGACTTGCTGGAATTCCAAGCAAGATTTGATATACTCAAGTTAGACATTCAGAAGGGAAAAATGAATTTAATAAGTGAATTAGATGATGGGATTAAAAATTAGTTAGAGACACTACATCATAAGACAATGATAGATTTAGAGAAGATCAAACTATGTTCTTATTCAATGAACCCCAGAAATCAGAAAATAATAGCAAATAGAACTAAAAAGATCTTAAAAGCTAATCAAATAAAGGAAATATACATTTCAGATATTAGAAAGTATCAGACTTAGAAGGGATACTAGAAGCATTTAAATTATACTTCCATAAAGTTAATACCTAGAAGGAAATAATAGAACCTCAAAATATATTAAAGTCTTTCTTGAGAAAACATATTAAAACCAAACTAACAGATGATCATATAAAATTAATAGACAAATAATTATGACTGAACTTAAATCCCAAATTAAAAAAATAAAGCTAAACAAAGCAGCTGGTATAGATAATATGATCCTATAAATGTTCAAAATTATTAAGTAAAGAAGCTCTGGCATTACTATTAAAAGTGTTTGCATTAGTGAAGGAAAGCAAATGTATTCTTCCTTCTTGGAAATATATACTAATATCACTTATTTTGAAACCAGATAAAACACAAAGGAATGTTCATCTTACAGACCTATATCTTTATTAAATGTTAATTATAAAATGTTTATGGCAAAACACGCAGCTAGGATGAAACAACTGCTTCCATTATTAATAGACGAAGACCAAACTGGCTTTATAAAAGATAGAAATATATATGATTACATTGAAAGAATTATATCTTTAATTGATTACATTAATTATACAAAAATAACATGAATATAGTCAGTTTAGATATAAATAATGTCTTTGATTCTGTCCACTTGGATTATCTATGGTCAGTTTCTAGAAGAATAAGGATTTTCTCAAAAATTCACAGTATTAATTTAATCACTTTATGAAAAATCCTTAGCATATATAATGATTGGATAATGCTTTTCTAAATCTTTAGAAATTACTAAAGGTACAAAACAGGGATGCCCCTTGTCTCCATTATTATTTGCCTTAGCAGTCAAACCTTTTGCAAATTATATTTGAATAGATAACAATATCAAGTGCAAACAAATTGACAATAGCCTGGAAATGACCTTTCAGTTGTTTGCAGATGGTATTTGTTAAGCTTAAAAGATGATAACACCTCTCTAAAAACTCTATTACATTTAATTGAACACTTTCAGAAACTCTCAGGCCTTAAATTTAATGAAAATAAGATAAATATATTATTTATAACCTCTAATAAAAAGATATAGATAAGGATTTCTCTAAATATACAGCTGCTGACAATAAAATAAAATACTTAGGGGTTATATTAACAGATGAAGTAGATAAGACAATAACAATAAACTACTCTAATATTCTAAATAATATTAAAACACTCATTCAAAAAATTGAATAAATACTTTTTTTTACAATGGAGGACAGGCATTATATAATTAAAATGATTATTTTCCCAAAAATATGATACATCATATAAGCCTTTTCTATACCTCCTCCTAAATCTTACATAAAACAATTTAATAAACTAATAATAAACTTCTTATGGTATCCCAATAAACCAAGAATAGCTCTGAATAATCACTTAGAAGCAGGAGGAATCAGTGTTCTAGATATAGAAATATATGCACTGTCATCTAACATAAAAACAATATCATTATGGATAAATAATGCTTATTCTGCCAGATGGAAACACATACATAAAAATATATGGCTAAAATTAGGTCATACATTACCATCACAATGCACTGAGTTGGTATCAAATAATTTTCTTTGGATGATGAGAGAACATTTTACAGAAAACAAATAGAAGAACATAAGTTCTAAGTTTACAAAAAACATTAAAAGGATATTAAACCCTTATGAATAGGAATCCCATCATAAAGCTTGGTCATTCTTGTTATATCCTATTGCATGCACACAAAATAACATTAAAACTTTTAATATAGATATAATTAAGAATCTTAGAAAGTATAAGCTGACTTATTTGGCATCAGTTACTAGACTGTGGAAAAGTTTTAACAATGGAACAAATAAGAAACAAATTTGATTTAGATAATTATATAAGACAGTACATCTTAAACAGAATGGAGACAATGCAATTAACAATCAGGCAAAAATACCTAAATTTATGGAACATTTGTTCTTTTCAACAATACAGGCTGTTCATGAAAAGGTTATTTATCAAACATCTATAAAATAATTAGGAAAATTAAATTATATCATACAGAGAAACATACTATAAAACAATAAATAATCAAATGCCAAATTACACTGACAATAAATTAATACTTCTCTCCATAAAGCAAACATCCCTTTCATTGCAATGGAAACTTTTCATATGGAAATGTATTCATAGGTCCTGTATAACATCACATACAATGAACATAATGTTTAAACAAAATATAGAATGTTGGAGATGTAAAAGGAACTTGAAAGCAGATTGGAGGCATATGTTTTATGATTGTCATTTACTTAAACCATTTTAGGATAAAGTTATTTTTTTCTTGCAAATAGGTTTTGACGATAATTTTCATTTGCCGGAATCTTTGATTTTGTTTAAGGCTCCCATACCTCAATATGTTGTAAGAACAACGTTTTCACTTTTATGGACACTACTGGTTATAGCATGCAAAACCATTACTACAAACTGATAAGGTGAGACTTCACCCACATTTATAGAAACATTGTATTGAATGTATCATCAATGGAAATGAGAACTATTAGAATGAGAACAGGAAGAACCACGTCTTATTGCAACTCATTGAATAATGTGAACAAAATAATGGAGAGAGATTACTGTAATGCCTCAAGAAAGAAAGTTTTAAATGTAAAAATGTGTAATATCTTTTAAACTTAGACACCTTTGTAAATAGTTTTTTTAGATTTTATAGTTGTTGACAGTATATAGTTATTAACCTGTGTAATTTATTTTTTATATTGCAGTTATGTAATTACATTCATTTTGTAAAATCAATAAAAATGTTTAAGCCAAAAAAAAAAAAAAGAAGAAGATAAGGCCCTAGTCGAGTGATCCTTAACCCATAGCAGTTCGACATTCCTAAAGATATTTCTTCTGTCAAAGTATTACATGAGATGCCTGTATGCATTCAAGGTATTTAGAATCTTTTCTCTCTTGATTTTTGGATCAGGATGGAACACTAGGAGTTTGATTCAAAGTAAATTCAGAAATAACTTTAGGCATGAATGATGGCATCACATACAATGATTCATACAATGATGTAACACAACCCTGTCCTTGTGAAAATTCAGATAGCTTTGGCCCACCACATGAGCCTGCAGCTCCAAGACTCACCTTGCAGATGCCACAACAATAACTAAAGCAGTCCTCTGTGTAATGAACCATAAATCAACCTGAAAGACAGGTTCAAAGGGAGGTAACGTAAATTTTTCAAAAAAAAGGTTGAGATCCTAAGGAGTTGGAATTTGCTTTGGGGGGGATCTCATGTGCAACACCCTCTTCATAAACTATTTGACCACAAAAATAGATGAAAGAGGCAAATGCAAGGGCAGACAAGCTGAGATGGCAGCAAGATGAACTTTCATGAAAGCATATAGCAAGCCATCTCAAAGTAGCTCACACAAATATTTAAAAACTGGAGGGCTCAAAACCCTTTCTGGACCTTTGTTATTAGTTATGCACCAAATGGAAATCCTACTCTACTTGTAAAGATAAGATTTGCCAGTTTTCTTCCCTTCTTAAACACATGCTGTACATCCTCATGGAATAAGTGCCTAAATATATCAGAATAGAATCATCCAGGCTGTCTTTTGTTGTTGGGATGTACCATTCTCCTCTGATGCTGAGTGTATCCAGTCTGTGAGGAAGCTTGTGGAAATTACACTCGGTCAATTCCATTAAAAGGGAGAAACAACTTTGGCTGGACCAAAAGGGGGTTACAACAATGATCTTTAGATATTCTTTCTGAATCATTAGAAATACAATGGGAATCATTGTAAATGGTAGAACTGCATACAGGTACATTTCCAGCCATGGGAATGATAGCTCATCTACCTTCCAAACTGGGTTTTAAGGATGTCTTGAATAGAATTTTTTCAATTATCTTTTTAAAAGGAGGTGAACAGATCTACTTGAGGTACTCCCCACATTTGGATCAAGAGCTCTACATGGACCTTCCAGTTGAGATGGTCTGTCCAGGATCTGCTTAATCTGTCCACCACTGTGGTTTGCTCTGATGGAATATATGAAGCCTGAATAGTCAGAGAATGCTGTACAGCCAGCTCCCAGGCCAACATTTTGCCAACCAACAAAAAGAGTATGACCCTGAAACTCCATGCTTTCTCAGGTACCACATCATGGTAGTGTCATCTGTGGAGAACCCAGAGTCCATTAGTAGTGAAGGACTTTTAAGACATGAATCACTGCCAACATTTCTTTTACATTTATGTGCTTTGGCATATCTTGAGGACCCCAAAAGCTTTGCACTTGAACTCCCATGGATACCACTCCCCCCAGAAAATCTGAAGAGTTCATCTGAACAAATTGGACTGAGGTCTGAAGAGAGAGAGAACAAGACATATATTCAGAGACAGCTGATCCCTCCACCACTGCAATTCCTGTTTCACAAATCCCAGTACCGGCACTTGGCAATCCAAGGAATGAAGGTACTGGGTCCAACAGTTCTTTAAGTATCACTGAATTTTTCTCATGTGTAGTCTGGCTAGTTGTATAATGAGGATCATTAATGTCATGAGGCCTAGAAATTTGAGAAACTATTTTCCTACAGACACATCAAGAAGAGAGAAATCCAAGTAAATATCCTGATATGTAAAAAAATTGTCTTCTAGTAGGAAGGCCATCCTTTGAATGTTCAGTTTGAAGCCCAGGTGGGAAAGCAGAGATATGACCTTGTCTACGGATTCCAAGTGCCTGGATACAGAATCTGTACAAATCAGCAAGTGTCTAAATAAGGAAAAATGTGCTTCCCTATGGTTCTGCAATAGGCCAGATAGTTTGTAAACACTTGAGGTGCAGTAAATTGACCAAAGTGTAATGCAGAAAAATGATAAAGTAAGCAAGATGCAGTTTCACTCTGAGCACTGTTTTCCAGTTTGGTTTATTAGTTTGGTAAGACACAACAAATCTCAAACATTTATTTAAATTGGGAGCAGTAGGAACAGGATGATAAATGTCCTTTGAGATCTAGTCTCAGCATGAAACAGTGGTCTGGAACACTAGGATCAACTGTAAGGAGAGCATTTTGAGTTTTGGAACTTTTACAAAGGTGTTTAAAAAAGACAACTCTAGGCTGGGCTTCCAGGAATGCTCCATCATTGGTACCAAAAAGATTATGAAGTAAAATCCTTTGTGTTTGTGTATTGCAGGCATTGGTTCTATGACCCCTGTTTCTACCATGTGATGGAGTGCTGGAGGAAACAGCTCTGTCTGGTCTGGTCTGGTGAGTGTGGGGGAATTTCTCCAGAAAGATGGAGGATTTTCTATCCACTGCCAGATGTATAATCTCTAAATTATTCTCAGAACCCATTTGTCTGAAACTACCTGTGGCCAGCCTGCAGGGTTGTGAGAGAGCCTGAAGGAAGAAGGAAGAGAAGGAAGGGCAGGAGGGGGTTGGAGGGGTCTCTGTGACTCAGCATAGTAATTTTTTACAGGATATTGATCATTTTTCCTGGAAAGGCAACCCTCTTGTTTGGTTTCAAAGAATTATCCTCCTTGCATTTCCGTTTGGATCCCTGACTTTTTTTTGTCAGGGAATTTTGTTTGCTATACCCCTTGAAGGAAGACACCTTGTTTGAAGACAACTTGGGTACGTGAAACATATTAGATACCACATGCATTAATTTGCTTCTATTATACCAGTGTTTAAGAATCTGTATTAAGAGTGGGCCCAAACACCAGTTCAGAACTTAAAGGTGCATTCAAAATTTTGGGTTTTACATTATCAGAGAAGTTCTGATTATGCAACCAAGCATACTTCCTTAATACAACAGAAGAAGCAGCATTTGTTGAAACTGTAAATACATATACAAACAGTCCTCTCAAAGCATCTTTCAAAACCTGAGTCAAATTACAAACAATTGTACTAATATAAGACTTTTTCTCTGCAGGCAAAGATGCAGCAAGATCATACAAACTATACACATACTGTAAAATTAATTATAATTTAATTGACATTCTACAGTCTAGATTACTAGAAACAAACATCCTTTTACCCTGAATATCTAACCATTTCCCTCTTAATCGGGGGGGGGGGGGGGGGCACTGAATTAGATGAATCCAAGAACTTTTTATTGGAGCAGGCAGCAAGGGACACTGCAGCTGGGTCAGCTGTCAAATGATAAAAGAAAACGCTCATATCAAAAGAGACCCTATATTTTCTCTGAACCTTTTTATGGATTGCTGGAATAGATACTGGTGTCCTTTAGACAGCTTTATAAACATCTTCAAAGACTGGTAAGAGAGGATATTAGCCACAGAATTGGGAATCTTTCCCACTATAAGGTCATATATCCTGCTTAGCTCTGAGACAGTTCCCAACTTCTCCCAACAAAACATCACTAAATCTAGCTATCATGAGAGAAAGCAAACACTTGTTTGGACTTAAGATCAGGTTCACATTCTGAAGAATCAAAAAAACTGGACACAGTGTTGACTAGGAAATCACCATTGTCCTCATCAGATAATTCATCATTCTCTGAAATAACAGAAAAGCTTCTAGACAGGCTGACACTAGAGCCATGTATGGGAACACAACCACCAGAATTAGCTGTCTGCAGAACACTCAGCCAAGGAAATCACATAAGCCTTAAAAACAACTGTAATCAAATTACTAGCTATATGATGGTGCTTCTGATTCCTTTTCTGTTAACTTCACTACTAGATAAAACACCTGGGGGCAGATTATTATGCCTGGCAAGGGGTCTCCTACCCAAACACTCCTGCACCTGAAGTGGCTGGTTCTCCCATATCTGTGCCAGGTACTGGAACAGCCCCAGAGGATGTGTCTAACTCATGTTCCATAGTGGCCAGCAAGACTACCCTAGATGGAGATGAGGAAAAAGTTAAGTGGTCTGTGAGTTGAACAGTGACCACAACAGAATTACTAACCATAGGCTGAAGCATATTTTTCTTTTTTTTTTTTTTTCTTTTTTGGTGCAACTGGATGTGATAGGGGTGGGGGGGGGGGGGGGCACCAGAGGTAGGATCTGTCATTTTGGGTGGAGAGAACACCAGCCAGAATAATAAAGTGATAAGTAATAAGGTGACAGTACTGAGTAATGTATCACAATAAGTATTTCAAATTTCTAGTAAAAAGTATATCACTACACAACTTAACTCTGCTGTTATCACAAAAAAAAAAAAAAAAAAAAAAAAAAACAAATTGAAATGTGTTCAGAAGTTAAAGAATTTTCAGTATACAAAGTCCAAACACCAAAGCAACCAATGTGCCAAACCAGTCTTAAAATTAGTTCAACAAATTTAACCATGTGAGGCAGCCATAAAATAACATTTAATAGCAATTTCAGCTATATTTTTTATCAGCAAGAGTACAATCTCGACGGTACATTCAAATAATTTAATTTGTAGTAAAATTTGCAATCAAATGTTAAAAAACACACAGCAAATAATATATAAGTGCTGAAAATATTTAAGTTCTGCAATATTTTCCTGTCAAAATATGAAAATAAAGCATATCAACAACAGTAAAGACAGGCCTCTGGTGTCTAACAGCACACATACACTTCACACCTCCGAGGGTGATAAGGAAAGTTTCTTCTGAAACACTAAAACACTAAAAAGCTAGAAGCCAAATAAACACTGCTATAAGCAGAAATTCACATAAAAATTACAGTAAAGATTGACTGAAATAAAATATTAAAAATATATACATATATAAACATAAAAAAGAAAGAGAATAATAAATCTAATAATAAAATCTGAAAGGAAGGATGTCCCCAACTGAGGATTATCTAAGCAGTAAGATGGAAAAAAAACAACAACAGCACTGGATCCTGTAATAAATCACAGAACTTTCTATTTGGATGGCAGAAAAAGACTGAGGACTCACTTCCTGTTTCAACTGAAGGCTTTCACCCATCAGGATATGCTCAGCCAATCAGCTGTGAAAGAAAGAGACAGGGAGGGAGGGGAGTCTGAGCCTTTGAAAGGTGGTCAGTGCTACTGAAACAATGGGAATGATGAACATCTGCTCAAAACACAACTAAATATATATTAAACTTTTATTTGCACCTCAACATCCCATGCTAATTATATATGCAGGTTAGTGCTAGGGTAACTGCCCTTGCGAGCTATGTTAAGCCTAGCCAATTATCCCTTGTGAGACTCAAACCCACCACCTTGTGCTTGTAAGGCAAACACCTTAACCATTAGGATACCCTCCCTAGACATAAACTAGTACCAGGCTAATCATAGACAATTAACCCATGTGAGAATCAAACCCTGCACCTTGTGTCTGTAAGGCACATATCTTAACCATTATGCCAAACTCCCTCTATTACACCATAGCTACTCCAAGACTGCACTACAGTGAGGAAAAGGCAAATTCTCCCAATCCCTGCTGCACTACAATCTTCCACAAAAAATCCAGTAATGTGCAATCTGCTAATTTTCGATAAGCTGTAATGGCTTTTTTTTCTGTATGACCACTTGAATTTTTGACCATAAGTACATAATATATATATATATATATATATATATATATATACAGAGAGAGAGAGAGAGAGAGAGAGAAGGATATAGATAAATAGGTAGATACAGATATAGATAGATGTGTGTGTGTGTGTGTGTGTGTGTGTGTGTGTGTGTGTGTGTGTGTGTGTGTGTGTGTGTGTGTGTGTGTGTGTGTGTGTGTGTGTGTGTGCCATCTCTGTAAGTAGTTAGGAATATTTCCCCTGTTACTTGTAGTTGTTTGTTTAGTGCCTACCCTGTTCCTTTATCTGTTGATCTTCAAACAGTGGTGTTAAGGGGTATTTTAAGTCTTCTTAAACTAATTTCACTAAGTGCATCCTCACAAAACTGTCAATCAAAACATAATTGAAGGGAAAAGGTATTTTACATCAGGGGAAAAGCCACGGTAACTCTCATGTGCTGGGAGAAGTCCTGAACTCTCCACTAAATTATAATCAACTGCAAAATCATCTCACATTACAGAAAAGATAAATGAATTCCATTCTGTAGTTTACTGATGGTTTTTTTTTCAGCACAGATGGCTTTAATGAAACATTATTAATAGATTTTCTTACAGTAGCCTTTATGGCCATTCGGCATGAGCACACTTGAAATGACATCATTATGCCATCTCAGTGGTACAATGAAAGGAGTCACTGGGCTCAGCTGAAGAACCTGGTCCCACTGGATTCATCTGCGGTATTGGAAGGAGCAGCAATACTGCAATCTCACCCATCACAAGGGAAAGGATTCTCTTCAAGGACTACAACCCATGATAGTGATGGAAGGGTTTAGCCCTACAGTTACTGACTGAACACCCACCAGCATACTGTCTCTGGCTTGCTTTCACTGATGTCAGTGCCCACTGGTCTGACAGTATGGCAAATTATACGTGAACTGCCTGTGAAAATGATGCCCCATCTCAGACTGGCTCTTGCCCAGCAGGCAGTATAGCTACTGCCAGAAAGTAGGGGAAAAAAAGGAGTGTGAGCAATGGAAAACTTAGTGGTATGGACCACTGCTAAGGGGGAGGGCAGAGACCAAGGACCATCTTGGTGGTAGGGACCGCCGCCAGAAGAGTGGGGGGAGATGGCAGAGAGCAGGGGACAGCTTAGTGGTATGGGTTACTGCCAGAAGGGGGGAGAATAGGTCAGACAGCAAGGAAGAGCTTGATGGGACAGGTGGGGAGGACCAAAAAATAAAAAAGGAAATAGTATGCTTGTTATATTTGTCAGTGTATTATGAAAATTAATGACAAGGTACCCAGACCTTTCTAGGATCATGAGTGATAACAGGCAATTTATGTTGTACATATCCGTGCAGTTCTTTAAAATTAAAATACAAAGTAATGAAGACAATTTCAGCTCTTGGTAATTGAATCTCATTTTTATTTTTGTCTGAAGCAGGTAATGTAGTTTGCACATTTCTCAGAAGAAAACCTGTAAAATATTTGACCTATAATCTAATTCAAAAAGTATTTCAAAATGTACGACTGCAGGTTCTACATGTACTTTAACGAATAGTGTATGTCAGAGGGCATGGAAATCAGCAATCAGGAGTAGATGCCAAGTAAACAAGTCCTGCATACTTATTTATTTTAATTTGTTTATTATTCATAACTCTTGCATCAGCACCGAGGAGGTGCCTCAGCTTAGGGAATACATTTATTGATTCAAATCACTGTGATTACACTAATGGATGTACCTGTATCTATGACAAAAATAGGCACAACCAACAGTGTTGGAGAGCTGGTACTGATCAAGTAATGTGCATTAACATGAACCCAGGGAAGTATATATTCTAAGTTTGCACTGAAGCACAGCTGCTAGGCCAGGTTTCACTGGATTATTGAGAAGTTGAAATGGTGGTGAGCAGGCATTTCTATTGCTGATTTGGTACATTTTGCTTATAATCTTTAATTCTTCTCCACGTGGGAAACTTGCACACAGCTGGGCATCATGGGACAATCCACCCACAATATATTAATCTTAACTATGAAATGCCTTAATAACAGAAAACGAGATTTCATTCTGGTAAAAATAACTCAGTCTGTAGAAAAATGTGACCAGTGTGGTGTCATTTAGGGCTCAGATTCACAGATGAATTGGAACTGGACAACATATTCTTCTGTGATTGCAACTAACTTATGAAATAGCAAAGTTCCCAACAGCAGTGATAAAAGGTCTATCTATCTATCTATCTATCTATCTATCTATCTATCTATCTATCTATCTATCTATCTATCTATTTTTCTTAATGTATTTTTACCAGGGTAAAGCACTGATCAAATATGACCGATTACACACCTTCAGCATAAGCCTGTATAGTACAAGTAACGGTAAATGGAAATAACATATTACATATGCAAAGTATAACTGAAAACAAAATAAGGTTACAGTAGTAATGTGAAACAAGTTAGAGCAATATGATTTCAGACTGTTATAATAATAGACTAACATGAATAAATGCACTCTAAGACTACTTCACAGTAAGAGTATGTGTATATATATATATATATATATATATATGTGTGTGTGTGTGTGTGTGTGTGTGTGTGTGTGTGTGTATATATATATATATATATATATATATATATATATATATATATATATATATAATCTTGTATAAATCCAAAGGACAACAGAAGTCTGTGAGTGAGCTGCATAGAAAAGAAGAGATTATGTCTGTAAAGAGGAGTGATTTATTTGATATGCAGAGTGGGTTAGTGAAGAGTTATATTAAATTGTGGAGCAACGCAATGCTACAATAAGAGTTGTTGCTGCATTTGATAAAAACTTAATAATAGTCTAGCATCCAGCAATTGGAATTTGGTGCCAGAAAGAAAAATGAAAAGGGTCAGCACAAGAAAACTTGTGTATTGAATGAGCTGTCTGCATACTGCTCCTCCAAAAATTGTAGACTGGAATACCATTGTAGACTGGAATACCATTGTTTATCTTTAGCCCTACCAGAGTAAACCCATCTACCTTTTAGGTCATTTTACTTTATTTAATTATTACCAACAGCTCTAATAACATTTCTTATTTACCAGCACACTTCGGCCTTCCCATGGCCAGCTCCTCTCATTATGCTGAGTATGCTAATTATCCTTTGTCCATCAGCCATCCATCCCTGACACTTAGATGAAAAATAAAATGTACATCCTAAGCTATCTGCTAATATTACAGAATAACTTTATACATTTCTATATGATAGACATCACCTTCTGCCACTATTCTGGTCAAGAATTGCTTTATGACAGCTATTACCTCACTTACTGATTTCCATCTGACCCTAGCTTTAGATAATTCCATATCAGTAAGGAAAATTATTTTATTATTTTCATGCTAAACTCTGCCAGTTTTCCACCCTCTTTGGGTATGACAGCATTTTTGGGATACCCCTTCACCAAATTTCCCACCTACAATGGCAAATCATCTGTGCAGAAGAAGAGCTTACAGGCTACTTCTCCCATATTAATGCCTTCCCAAATGTCCATCCCTGCAAATACCGTGCATTGGTTCCACATATGATAAGTAAATGGGAATGGAAGGCATTATTAATTAGTACCTCACAAATATTCAAATAATTTAAGATCCTTTGGTTTAGTCTAGCCCACTGACCTCGATATGTTCTACCATAAGAAATAAAGCCATTCCCAGACTAAATCTCCAAAGTATAGTATAAAAGTAATACCAGGAAACACGATTAAATGTTTTTTCATCATCAACTATCAGGAGCTCCAACTCCCATAGTATTGTGTTTAAGCCTTTGCTTACATTTTGCAGGAGTTGCTTTCCAAAGACAATGCCCACTGGTCTTGTGCATCAAACTGGGAAGCCAAGTATTCAACATAAGGGTGAAAACTTTGCAAAAATGTTATTGCCTACATTCAGAGATAGATCTACGTTACTCACATTTCTTTAACTGCTTCCTGGTTGCAGATTAACTGCAATAAAAGTTTCATGCCACGAAAGGGGAGATAACACACCTTTATCTCTCTCCATTAAACTCATACAGGTGAAGAGGTACATCATCTTACCTCATTTCTAATAGAGTGTCTCACTTATACTATATGAGCCAGGGAATTCATTGAAAGATAAATTCTTAATCACCTTCTTCATTTCAATCAAGTTAAACAAGGCAATCAGTACTTTGTTAACATCTTCCAAAAGTACTGACAGTTTTAATACAACTAAAAATGTGCAGCTTCTGCATTCACGCATCTCTTGTGAGGCATGAGTCCTCTGTGTCAAATAAATGCATATATATATATATATATATATATATATATATATATATATATATATATATATCAATTGAAGACATTTGCAATGGTTTGAAGTGAATAAGGTCATTCTCTTCTTTCATCCTCTCTTAAAATTCCTTTTACTTGTTTTTCCCCTTCAGTCATTCTGACAGCCGTCTTAGTGTCCCAAGTCCTTCTCTGAGTCTACTTGCAGTTCAGTCACCCTTGGTCCAATACCTGAATTTAAGCTGAGGCCAGTGTTGGTCTTAAGGGCATCTTGGTAAGGTGGTGCTGGCCATCTTCTAGCTGGGAGGAGATTCTTACAATCTACCCTGGTTCTCTTGTCATCCTCCTTACAGTCCCAATGATTATGTCTGAGAGACGGGGTTGCAATGGAGACTTGTGGCATATTACCCTGCCTCCATGGCAGTCTCCACCCTTTCACCCCTTTGGGTCATGCTGCTCAACAGCAAAATCTCCAGCTTCCACCAAGGATCAGTGCAGAAAAAGACAGTAGGATGACCGCCCTTCCCCTAGGGATGGTGACGCCCATCCCTCCCTGCTGCTCCATCAGTTTCCCAAGTGACTAATCAAACCTGTCAGCTCTTTATCCCTCTATACCACCAGAGTGTCCTTTAAAATGCCTTTTAATGCTTTATGCACCTCCCATCTTTAAAGTCAGAAGTTGAGCAAGTGCCATGCCTTTCCTCCCCTTACCTAATACTTTTATAATCAAAGACTTCTTTATTGACTATAAAATTATAAAATAAACAAACTTATCCCCAGTGTGGGAGTTTCAGGCAGTCATTTAGCATGCACTTTTTACAGGACATTACAACTTCCTTAATGTTCAACTAATTTATAAATATTCACATTTCAAGTTTCCCCTCTTGGTACCTTACTCTAAACATTGAAGTCCCATCTTCTCATAATCAAGCCTTCAACCCTAGTTTATCTGGTCAATTCAAACATGAGAGTAAAGAATCTATCAAGCAAATTATGAGATCTTGACTTTAGTTCTCATTGTCTACAGGCTCCACTTGGAGGAGAAATATCAGCCTAAATACATAACTCAGCCTGAGCCCCAGAGCCACCTGCTTTTATTCTTCAGAAGTATGCAACAGCTATGGTAGGATTTTATACTCAAATCAAGATAAATATTTTGACAAGCAGCTTTGCAATGCATGCTGTGATATATTATTTCCTTCCCATCCAGCTATCTCAATCCATAATCTTCTTCACAGCCTCTGTTTCTGGGGGACTTCAACTTCCTAGTGATTTCTTTCTTCCTGAGCCATGAGGAGAAAGAAACATTTTCTTGATTTCTGTTCAGTTCCCACATCTCTTCTACCGCCTCTTCTGCCACCATGGATTTAGTCATCGTAATACCAGACCTCTCAACCTCTTAGAGCAAGAAATCTGGACAAAGCTACAAGTAATGGGGGGACAAAGGCCCAAAAATAGGGACACTTTTTAAATATTCTCCTTACAAATTTAAAAAGTTGATAGAATAATAGGTTTTGTATTAGCATGAATTTTTTGAAGGATATGAAGCCTGAAACTCAAATGTCTACCATTATTTTCTGACTCCAGTCCTGAATGATGTGCTATCGATTTTCCAGAAAAGCACAATTTTATGGGAAACAGACTAAAAATATGAGGCAAAAATCTGGACAGTTGAGAGGTATGGATTGGAGTACACCATTCTCTAAGTCTTGCAATTGATTCTTGAATTCCCCTAACCCTAAGAAGTCCTAAATAATGTGTAGTCATGTCCCTCTGAAGGTTACCTGACACCTCCAACACCCATCTGGGGTCTGAGGAAGCATATGATAAGTACGATCCAGAGAAAACAATTACCAGTATAAACATTCCACTCAAAACTGTTACATTTTCTAGCTTTGGCGGCATTCACCAGCAGCAAAATTATCTTTGCTTAAAAGAAACCTCTAATCTCAATCCTTGTAATCCTAAAACAACCTGCCTCAGATCCCATACACTTTTGTTAGCCCTAATTATTAGATTAGTAATAAAGGGATTATGCTTCCCTAAGGAATGTAAACAGCTGTAGCTAGGGATCATCTTGGTAGTCATATATTTTTAATTACCTCATCAAGGAGAATATCCCTTAGATACCTAAATGCCATCTGTCAACATATTGAAATGTTCACCTTACATGATCAGAACCCATCCATTCTTTCTCCTTCACACTCACTCCCAGTATATTATTTGAGTTTTATGTATTGTACTCCTTCTGTTACCACTCCTTTCACCATATACCCTATGAGAAAGTGTATTAATCTACTGTAGCATCTTATTCTTTCTAAGAAGGGATCCTCAAGTAGCAAGAAGTTACATCCACAAAGTCACTTGATGCTGTTTCTCATCTCTAGAGAATCCAAAATCTCAAGTTACTATTATTGTTACAGTTAAATAGACCTGACAGTAAAATCTTCTTCTAAGCCTTACATAAAATAATAAACAGTAAAGCCCCCAGCCCACCCCTATGCTCAGGTGGAGTATCCTCAATACAACTAGATCTAAATCATATAACATGTCATGCTTTGGTTCATTCAAACATATGGGAAGGCTTAACCACCTGAATATGACAGATGCAGTTAAAGTCCTCCCCAGCTTCAATAAACCATCCACTGTGATTAAATTATGGAAAATCCAATACCCTACCTTAGCCAGCCCTTTTAGTACTAGGTGTATTGAGAAAGTGATGCAGTTGTCTTATATTTACTAGCAATCTCTTCCATCCATATATCGATGCTATCTTTGAAGCATGCAGACGTAAGCCATAGGCTGATCTCTTTGTGCCATACGGAGTTGATATACAACAGTATAACACTGTACCCATGTGTGCTAAGGTTGTCAAGAAAGCCCCTTCCAATTCCTCCAGAAACTTCTGTAACAAACCTCAGTCAACTAGAAACATTTCACTAACTGTATATACAGCTAAACCCTCCACTACTTCCACACCCACATCTCAGATGCATCACTATAACTACACCCCTGCATCTAATGCTAGTAAGATCGTAGCATTGGTGAGTCTACTGACAAAATACAGATTCTACACTCACTTAACAAGACAAGGATTGCATAATGGTGTTGTTCCTCACTGGTGCTGAACATTGGTAATATCACGAAACCCTTCACTGACCCAAATATGTCTATGACCTTGCAGTGGCTCATGTGGATATATATATAGTCTTAGGCACCTTATCCTACAGGAAATGCAGTGAAACATGATCAGTATGTGACTAAAGCACTATTTGGTTATATATGACTTAAGCAATGTGATATATAGCCAGATAGTGCTCATTTTTTGTCTCTGATTTACCCAGTTAACAAAGACATAAAAATGACTGTCTGAGTTCTGCTGCACTGTCTCTGATACAGATAAGGTCCTAGTGTCCTAGTGCTAAGCAGGATTTTAACACAACCAAGAGTGATGCCTAAGTGTAAAGATGACTGAAAAACTGTTATTCTAAGGGGATCCAGTACATGTCACCATGGGATGAGATGACTGACAGTCCCTCTTGTTTTGTTAGGGATGGTTTGCACCTTCCTTTTATGGCCTCTGCATAAACTGGCTCAGGCACTAACTGCCCCTATTTTGTTTTTTTTTAACTAGTTCTAATTCACACAATATCAAGGTATCATGTTTAATGCTTGAAGACGCAACAATAAAATGCTGCAATCAGATGCCTTCCTGACCCTTGATGATATTTATGTTTGCATGGTTACTTAAATTTGGCTCCATTGTAGGGATGACATTGTTTTCACTCAGTTCAGCTCCCATCATGCATTCTAGACCAAAAATAGCTATGTAGGTGTGCTAAAATTTATTAAAACACCCATCATCCCACAACAAATCCAACATTATACTAACCTGGGCTGGAACGTATTAAGGTACTATACTCAGCCTGATGAACTACCATATAACTACCATATTACTGCAATTTACAGAACCTTTTCTGTGTCCCCTTCCAAGAGCAAATTGTATTTAATGTAGATAGATAAAAACAGTTAACATATCAAATACACTATTTATGTGTGATTTTAACTACCCTTACAGTTATTTATGTATTTATTTATTTATTTGTTTGTTTGTTTATTTGCATTTGTTTACCGCGAGGTCTACTGGGTGAGGGTGAGTCCATCTTCAGTAGAGGCCCAGGGAGAAAAACTCCAAAAACAAAGATGATAAAGCTGCAGATTCAAAATACAGAATTCAAGCAGCGATAGTACAGAACACTACATTACAGGATAAGTGATACAATAAAATAGATAATATTAGTCACACAGGTGTTAGATTTTAAGTATGCAAGCCAAACAAGAATACAATTGATGACATGGAAGAATAGTGAATGTCTGAACAATATAGTATTGCAGTTTTGCTGTACAGGAAAAGATGGAGAGCAGCAGATTAAAGATTCTAAAAGTAAGGTACAGTCTTAGAGCTATTGCTATATAGGCATCAAGAATGAATAGAAGATATGGCAGGCAACTGACATAGTAGATTATGTGTGGCTGGGTAGCACATGCTGGACTTAGTAAGTTGCAAGCACTGAATGTATACATGAGGAGTATGAGCCATAAGTGAGATGGGGAGAAAAAGTAGGAAGGCTAGGAATATTGTTTTTTTTTTTTTTTTTTTTTTTTTTTTTTTATAGTCAATGCTGGTACATGTACATAGCCAATGGAAGAACAGGTGTTGGTTCAGCAAAGTCTTAAAGCATTCAGGGTTGCTAGAAGACCTAATTGAAGGAGGGAGAGGATTCCATAGTTTGCTATAGCATATGGGTAACGCATTTGACTGGTGGAAAGGTTGGTGTTTTCTACATTATGAAGCATAAGATTGACTGATCGCAGATCATTATCAGCTGCTCCTTAATCATCAGTTAATTAGTAATTAATTATCAATTAATTAGTAATTAATAATCCTTACATCAGATGACAAACATATACCACTAGCAACAAAATATGCATAAAGATTCTTTGATTTTGTTAATGCCAATTCCTCTGATCAGACAGCCCCCTCCTCCCCTAAAAGTGCAAATTTTCCTGATCTAGCCCTTATTATCATATATTCTTCATATACTTTCCCATGTGTCTCTGCTTCCCTGGTAATGTTCAAACACCAGGCAGTCTTATTCTCTTTCAGAACCCATTGCCATTAATCATATGACTTTAGCCATGTCTAGGGACTATTTTAAAGCCAACTATGTAGCATTTACTGATAAAATAAAACATAACTGAGGAAAAACATTAATTGACCCCCAAAATGATGCCATCTGTCTCCATCCTTAGTACCAAAAAGTGTGGCACTGTACTTTTCTGGGAACCAAGCATCACTGGTTTATTCTACATCAAGGATACCACCTCAAAACTGGCATAGCTATTAGAGATATTGGTGCTTATATTGACAATGGGATTTTATCATTAAATTTAATTTGTGATTAGGAAATCATTTGAGTTAGAGCACATTATCTCAAGTGTCATCTCCTCCAGGTCCAAAGAGAATATAGTTCCACTATATTCATCTAATCATTACATCTGACACTAAAAACAGTGCCCCATTTGGTAAGTACCTCTGTATCCACATATATCAGCTTGAAAAGCCATACAGATTCCTGCCCAAGAAAACTAAAGTCTAAGCCACCTGGACTACCTAGATTAAAATCCCTGTCTTTATATATTCTTGAAAATGATTTATGCCTGATTTGTCATGCTGTTAAAGATGCTGCTTTTTTGATCTCCTTTACTTGGTGGCACTATCAATTTCTTTCTCTTCCATTGTCAGTAAGAGCACCTGTTTGCATAGTATATGCTTAACCAAGTGCATCCTGTGAATTTGGAAGAAATTCTCTCTGTATATCAGCCAAAGTAATTTCTTAGTTCCTTTTTATATCTAGATTCAGTAAATAGATAGGCAATTATAAGTTTGTCCCGAAGGTATGTGGTACTAGTCTGCTTGATTAGGGTAAATAATACCTCATAACCTTTATTATAATGTTATTTTACTTTACTTTAGTTTGTGTTACATTGTTTTATTTTAATTTTTAAACAAGATAGAAAATGTTCAGATTAGGACCCACACATAAGTATAAACAAGAATGGCAAAGAGAATTTGCAAAGTACTGTATGTTATACAAATATAACAAAATGTGGTAGATGTACTATTTTCAATATTTGCAATTAGTAATTTGTTGTGCAACCATGTCTATGAAGCAATCACTATATATATATATATATATATATATATATATATATATATATATATATATATTCATGTACAATATAGAGATAGAGAGAAAGTGGGAAAGACAGCGAGATATGCACTTATTGCTAGGTGGAGAAGAGAGTCGGGAGCTGACATGATAGGAGGAATGTTATATTTTAGGGTAGGTGATGATAGAGCAGGAGGAAGTTTTAGTAATACTTAGCAGGTGAAGGGACAAGAGGAGAAGATAAAGAAGATTTGTAAGATTCTACTGTTATTAAAGCATTTACTAGTGGCCTTTCTAAAAAGATAAGTTTGAGTCGATTGTGGAATGTGGGAAAAGATGTGATTGATTTGAGCTTTGCTGGCAGTGATTCCCATATTTGGGAGGCTAAAACAGAAAAATTTGGGTCAGTGGAGTTTATTTCGAAGGGTCTGTAAAGATAGGATGGAGCGGAGTGAAACCTAATGTTACAAGTCGTGTTGCATGTTATTAAGTTACGACAAAGAATGGGAGAAAGTCTAAGTTTATTAATTAGTAAGACAGTGAGACTATTAATAGAGTAAATCAGTTCTTGACTGGTAACAATTTTGCTTTTGAAATGAACAAAACAGTGATGATCTTTCTGGGGCAACATTAACAAATTACCACCTTATTAGGAATTATTTATGGCGAGGCCATTTCTTTTCTTTTTTTTTTTTCCGAAACATTTTTATTCATTTTTAACACCATAACTTAACAGTATAGTAACAAGAAAAAAACAAATAAACTATATACATTGTTCATAACAACTAAAAAAGCAATATACATAGGAGAACACTTAATATTTCTCTAACAAATTAGACAATTTTGTCCATGCAATTAAGTGACGAGTTGTGTTGTTAGTCCTTGCTTTTACATTAGCAATCTCATTCTTACAAATGTATTTCACAAGATGAATAAACTCAATTTTAAAGACAGAAGTAGATTGGGATTTCCAATTTTTAGAAACAATTTTCCTTGCTATAGAGAGGATAGACCATAGTAAAAATGTGTGTTTTTTGGGAATGACTTCAGGAACAGGAACACTGAAAAGGATAAGGGAGTCCGAAATTATACAGTTGTCATTCCATAGAGCTTTACAAAGATATTTAAAGTGTAACCAAAATTGGGAGATTATTTTGCAATTAACAACCTATATGTATCCAGTCAGCATCAGGGTGTCCACATCTCCAGCATTTCATTTCATCTCTCTTGTACATTACTGCTAGTCTATGTGGGGTGAAAAAACATCTATGTAAAAATTTCCATGTGTATACATGCCAGAACAGGGATGATGTGGATTTCTTCACCGACTGTAAACAAAGTTTTTTTATCTTTTCCAGAGAATACTATAAATAACATATGTATGAAGTATTCTTGGGTGAGTTATTAATAATTGTTGAGATAAAGTCCAAGATTTTTAAGGTAATCTTATTGTATGCCTCTAATGAGGGTACGACTTAGTATGTATAAAATCCTTACAAGTTTGAATGTCCAGCCATTTGCAATTTTGCAAACTATATCTGCTGATTAAACTGCAGAACTTATTTTATTAGCTGAGAGAAACTGATTACAATTTAATAGGTCACCCTTCTTAAATTCTAACATTTTCTGAGTATTAAAAGATATAAAAAAAATTTAAAATCCATATAATGATATTTCTATGTATATGAGTATATGGTTCAAAAAATGTCCTATTACTATTTAGAAGTAAGGTTTCATGTATTGATTTCCAATATGACGTATAAGAAATATTATTCCAAAGTAAAACTATGCTAATAAATGTAGAGTTTAAATAAAAATCAATATTTGGAAACCCTATACCTCCTTCATCCCAGCTTGTGGTGTGCCAAAGAAGGGAAATTCTTGTTTTTTTTTGGGATACCAAAGGACGTTGTGTAATAAGTTATTAATTAGAGCTTGGCCAGTGAATAAGATTTTAGGTAACAGTATAATTTTGATTAAAGTTAGTCTGTCTTCAATTGTGAAGAAGAGTCTATTCCAACTGTCAATTAGATTAGTAATTGGGTTTATAAGTTGTTGATAATTAGATGTGAGTGATTTTCATTTCTTTTTTAGATGTTGCTGCTATAACGAGAATCCGATATTCAATTGTCATTCTTCCCTTTTGGGTAAAGAAGATCAGATATTTGGGGTGGTGCAAAATAGGAGTGTGTTTATTTCAGTTTTAGTTGTTTGGGCATAGTGTGAAGTATTCAGAAAAACAATTACAATACTACCACTCTGTGTTTAATAGTGTATGGAATGTAGAGGAATGGAGCCCAGTGCTGATGTTTTATGCACAAATTCAGTCATAATGCTGTCATGCACTGCGGAAGTGGTTATGCTATTTGTAGTCATGCAAAAAAAGGAAATCCACAAGGAGGTGGCATCACCAATATTATGCATGTTCATACATAAAGAAAAATGCCTTATAGCTGCAACATAGGCACTGACAGCATTCCATATATGACTGGAACAGCAAAGTGTCAGTTCATTGTATCATGTAAACGGGGAGGATAAGGGAAGATAGTGCAGACAGAAATGGGGAAGAGCAAGCAAGGCAAGACACAGAAGGACAGCATGAATGTATGGTAAGTGGTGGGGGG